>NC_132888.1:1357771-1408393 GCF_030463535.1 Salminus brasiliensis
TACACTCACTGGCCACATTAATAGAAACAGCTACATTGTACTTCATCACTGGCCACTTTATTAGAAACACCTACATTGTGCTTCATCACTGGCCACTTTATTAGAAACACCTACATTGTGCTTCATCACTGGCCATTTTATTAGAAACACCTACCTTGTGCTTCATCACTGGCCATTTTATTAGAAACACCTACATTGTGCTCCATCACTGGCCACTTTATTAGAAACCCCTACCTTGTGCTTCATCACTGGCCATTTTATTAGAAACACCTACATTTTGCTTCATAACTGGCCACTTTATTAGAAACACCTACATTGTGCTTCATAACTGGCCACTTTATTAGAAACACCTACCTTGTGCTTCATCACTGGTCACTTTATTAGACTGAACTGCCTCTCACTGGACACTATGTGTGGTGTTGGTAGAAACTGACCCCTGATGAAGGGCTAGAGGGTGGCTCTGGTATAACGTGTCATTTCTCCACAGCTGCTGATTAACTATCATAAATGGAGGCAGGAGTGCCCTGAAATCAGTGCTAACCTCCGACCCTCCTCCATCATCGGCCTTCTGAAGAACAATTACCACGGTGTTCTCAGGTCCCGAGACGATGCTGGAAGCAGAGTTCTAATCTACAGGATTAGTGAGTTTCCTTCATTAACCTCTAGACCTTCATTAGCAGTGTCTTTTTAGTGCCAGGGTGTTTCTTACACATTACTTCACAGACAACATGAAAATGTTAATGAGCTCATACATATTAACGACCAGTATTAATGGCTCTGGATCCAGCTATACTGAATCAGAGCCCCATAACTGAATGAGTCGCTCGGCTGTCTAACGTTGGCTCTATTATCAATCCCTGATGATGCCACAGCCATCTGTCAGTGACTGAGAGTCCCAGAGAGAACAGCTGTCCTCTCTCTCTTTGGGTGGGTAGGACGGTCCAACCTTTCTCCTCATTACTCAGCGTGGGCGATGCTAGCTAGTGCAGGCACTGTTAGCTGAGATAACAGAATTAGCAGTTAGCGTTCTCCTCCGAGTGTGTTTAGCTCCGGTGGTGTTGTATTAGCGGCAGTCTAAGAAGATGTTGTGGAGCTTCTTCACATGTAACAGAGGAAGACTGTGATAGCCTTCACCCTCCCAGCACTGGTAGCATTTTAGACAATGGGGGACTGGATATTATTTACCAAAGTGCTATTTGGTAAATAAATAAATATTACAGTAATAGTGAGTCTCTTCTTCAAAGTTCACCATGATCAGTCCAAACCAACTACTCTGGAAAAAACAGGCAGCGCAGCGTCTCTCAAAAGTGACGCAACCACAGCTCTAGTGCCTCTGCTGGCTGGTTGCGGTATGATGTGTAGCTCCGCCCATTTTCATATGTTTTAATAACAAAACAGCCCCGCCCTTTTTATTTTTATCTCATTTTCCTCCTCTAAAGTGTCTTTCCATCAAAGACACTGAGGCTTGGTCTGGGAGAAGGGGCGGGGTCTACCATAAGAGTAGGTGAGTCTGGCTTCGCCTTAAATTGCAAATTTAACAACATGGCAGACAGTCCTAGTTTCATTTCTGCAGAACAGAAGGAAACGGAACCACAGCGTCCGTGTTTTCCACAGTTCAGATACGTTTTTATATTTGTGATTAGTCACTCGCCTGTACGACCAAATATGTTTGAAAACATTCTAAAAAGGATAATCAGAACATCAGGTCTGCTGTGATGTTTAGCTTTCGGTTCTTCCACGCAGAGTTTTTTCGCGTGACGGTGTAATGTTATGAATCACTAACAATTAATGTAACTGAGGTAAAGACCAGTGGTGTTAGATTTCACATGAACAGAAAAACCTCAGCTAAAACTGGTCATTCTCGTTTATGACTGAGCAAACTAATGCAGTGCTTTCCTCTTAACGTCATGGTAAATCTGTGCCTTTTATGAATCTGGCCTCACTGTACTGAGCTACTCCACTGTTCAGCTCTGTGGAGAAGTTTAGGCCGTCTTCAAGATCTGGAGGAGTTCTGACAGAGAGACAAACGATTTTGGGGGCTCAGACTGTCACCAGTCTAATTCTAACTGTTTCTTAGCGCCATTAGCCTAGCATCTCCTATTGTAAATGAAATGAAGCACACATCAGATACCAAACATTTCTTGGCTGATTTACTGAATCTGGGGTCAGAGATCAATTATATTACCCTGCTTTATCATTTAACTGCTTCTTTAAAATGATACATATATGTATTACAATTCTTCAGGTCAGTGGAATCCAAAGGAGTTCACAGCGTATGAGGTTTTCCGGGTGAGCCTCATCACGTCAGAGCTGATCGTCCAAGAGCGAGAGACTCAGAGAAACGGCCTGAAGGCTATTTTTGACCTGCAGGGCTGGTGCTTTGCTCACGCTTTCCAGATAAACCCGTCCTTGCAAAAAAGATTTCATGCGTTCTCACAGTAAGTATTTCCTGACGCGTTTAGAAATCAGTAGTTTCAGTATTCTAAGAGTTTCTAAGATTTTTGGTTCTGTTTTTGATTTATATTGCACTAATATTATATATATATAATAATATATAATATATATATATATATATATATATATATATATATATATATATATATATATATATATTGCATAAGGGATTATCCTGTGGGTCAGTAAAGGGGCATTAAAACATTCAGGAATTAGAGTGGCCACTCATCCAATTCTAATGATTAAAACCTGATATTATAGAAATAGATATAAAAAAAACAACTACATATTTAAAATTTTAGTTCAGCCATAACATTAAAACAAGTTGTGTGAGGTGGGCGGGGCCTCAATGTGCATCAGTGAGCCTTGGGTGTCCATGACTCTGTCGCTAGTTCACTGGTTGTCCTTCCTTGGATCACTTTTGGTAGGTACTGACCCCTGCATACCGGGAGGGACACCCCACAAGACCTGCTTGATGTTTTGGTGGAGATGTTCTGACCCAGTCACAGTCAACTGACCGTTCACTCACTGCCTGATATGTAGATCCACCCCTCGACAGACAGAAGCCACTGAAACCAGATTATCAGTGTCCTTCACTTTACCTGGTTTTAATGTTATGGCTGATTTGTGTGTTTTTTTGTATTTTATTTTTTTGTATATAATTTTAAGGACAGCTATTGATGAACTATCCTTATTCACAGTGTGTGTGGCCATTTCTGAATGTGTAATCATGCATTAACACGTTACTGATGGCAACCTAACACTTCTTCTGTTCTGCAGGACTCCTTTCCTTTGAAAGTCCGTGGCATCCATCTGATAAACGAGCCGATATTTTTCCGCCCAGTCTTTGCGATGATTCGACCATTCCTACCTGACAAGATTAAACAGCGGGTCAGCAATTTTATACAATTACTCTCCCTCACTGGCCATTTTATTAGAAACACCAACCTTGTGCTTCCATTCACTGGCCACTTTATTAGAAACACCAACCTTGTGCTTCCACTCACTGGCCACTTTATTAGAAACCCCTACCTTGTGCTTCCACTCACTGGCCACTTTATTAGAAACACCTACCCTGTGCTTCCACTCTCTGGCCACTTTATTAGAAACACCAACCTTGTGCTTTCACTCACTGGCCACTTTATTAGAAACACCCACCTTGTGCTTCCACTCACTGGCCACTTTATTAGAAACACCCACCTTGTGCTTCCACTCACTGGCCACTTTATTAGAAACACCCACCTTGTGCTTTCACTCACTGGCCACTTTATAAGAAACACCAACCTTGTGCTTCCACTCACTGGCCACTTTATTAGAAACACCTACCCTGTGCTTCCACTCTCTGGCCACTTTATTAGAAACCCCTCCCTTGTGCTTTCATTCACTGGCCACTTTATTAGAAACCCCTACCTTGTGCTTCCACTCACTGGCCACTTTATTAGAAACACCTACCCTGTGCTTCCACTCACTGGCCACTTTATTAGAAACCCCTACCTTGTGCTTCCACTCACTGGCCACTTTATTAGAAACACCTACCCTGTGCTTCCACTCACTGGCCACTTTATTAGAAACCCCTACCTTGTGCTTCCACTCACTGGCCACTTTATTAGAAACCCGTACCTTGTGCTTCCACTCACTGGCCACTTTATTAGAAACACCTACCCTGTGCTTCCACTCACTGGCCACTTTATTAGAAACCCCTACCTTGTGCTTCCACTCACTGGCCACTTTATTAGAAACACCTACCCTGTGCTTCCACTCACTGGCCACTTTATTAGAAACCCCTACCTTGTGCTTCCACTCACTGGCCACTTTATTAGAAACCCGTACCTTGTGCTTCCACTCACTGGCCACTTTATTAGAAACACCTACCCTGTGCTTCCACTCACTGGCCACTTTATTAGAAACCCCTACCTTGTGCTTCCACTCACTGGCCACTTTATTAGAAACACCTACCCTGTGCTTCCACTCACTGGCCACTTTATTAGAAACCCCTCCCTTGTGCTTTCATTCACTGGCCACTTTATTAGAAACCCCTACCTTGTGCTTCCACTCACTGGACACTTTATTAGAAACACCAACCTTGTGCTTCCACTCACTGGCCACTTTATTAGAAACCCGTACCTTGTGCTTCCACTCACTGGCCACTTTATTAGAAACCCCTACCTTGTGCCTCCACTCACTGGCCACTTTATTAGAAACACCTACCCTGTGCTTCCACTCACTGGCCACTTTATTAGAAACCCCTACCTTGTGCTTCCACTCACTGGCCACTTTATTAGAAACCCCTACCTTGTGCTTCCACTCACTGGACACTTTATTAGAAACCCCTACCCTGTGCTTCCTCACTGGAGCTTTAGAATGAGGATGACTGTATAATGCAGATATGAGCTCAGTAAGCTCGCAGCTCTGTAACGAAGGAAGTTAATGAACGTTAATCTCTTCTGACAGATCCACTTCCACGGCAGCTCCTACACAGCGAGTCTTTATGAGCACTTTCCGAAAGCTGCCTTCCCCCCGGAGTACGGAGGAACAGGCCCAAACCTGGCGGAAGTGTGTGAGGAGTGGACGGACTTCATCATGCAGTCCGAAGATTATCTCCAGGAACTCTCCGCAGATTTAGGAGGTGACTCCTCTCAGGGCAGCTCCTGTGGCCATCGCTGACCCAACAGTTTTGTGTGATGTTTCAGGGCGGCTGTGGCTAAATTACACTAGTACAGGATGATCAGGCTTAATTGTTTATTATTATGCACAGAAATCCACTGTAATATTAAGAGGTTTATAATTCTCTGGTTTACTGGACACTGTAATTTACTAAACAGCAGCTTAAACAGATTTTTACACTTTAGCGTTGTAGCTTTTTAAAGATTTTCTAAGAAATTTTAGAGATAATTTTGCTTAGACAGGGTTGTGACGGACTTTGACACGTGTACCTCTCAGCTTCTGACACTGCCTGACAATGTTGCAAGAACATTTGTGAGCCTTAACGATTTTCTGTTACTACATAAAAACACAAAAACACACTTTTTACATTTATATATTGAGCAAAATTTCAAATACAATCGTGTCTGAAAGAGTACACTATATGGACAAAAGTATTGGGACACAAGCACATTCGTTGTTTCTAGGGTATTAAAAAGAGCTTATACTGCTTTTGTTGGAGTAACTAGATTTTGGAGGAGCACTGCTGTGAGGAAGCGTTAGTGAGGTCAGGACATTGGATGATTACTACCCCACCTCATCCCCAACTCACCCCCCAACTCATCCCAAAAGTACTGGATGGAGCTCCTCCACCATCATTCCAGAGAACACAGTTCTTCCACTGATCCACAGCTCCTCAATGCTGGGGGGCTTTATACCCCTCTAGTACTTCTTCTCTACATGGACTAGACAAGCTGTGTGTGTGCATTTGCACATCTGTGTCAGCAAAGTAGCTTAATACAGTCATTAGAAGGGATGTCCACAAACATATGGACATATATATTTATATACAGAGTATGTGAAGTCTTGCTTTCAGTAACTGCTGTGAAACGTTTGAGCTGTAAGTTCATCTATACGTTTCCAGTAACTGCTGATCAGTCAGATGCACGACGGGTTGGAGGAATTCTGGGGCATACTTTTTTTTTATTTTTAGAAAACTGCGTCAACTCAGCGATGCTGGAGGGCTTCCTTCAGCTCTGTCTATTCCTTACACAACATGGTCTGGACTTTGACCTCCCCTTCTCTTAAAATGCTGAATTTCCTCAGTTTTACCATTTCTTTGTTGACTCACTTGAATGCTTGGGGTTGTTGTCTTGCTGCATGACCCAGTTATAGTTAAGCTTCACACTCTTTCAAATGAAGATGTTACAAAGGGCTCTTTAAACAATGCCAATGGAAGAACCATGTTGGGTTCTGTAAAGAACCATTTTTGTAAAAGAGATGTGCGGCTGAACCTTTAAACCAGTAAATAACTTTTATATCAAGTAAATAACTTTTATATCGATTCTGGCACAATCCAGAATTCACAGGTCCGTCCGTAATGGCCAACTGTCTGGGACCCGAGGCAGCAAAGCGTCCCCAAACCCTTGATACTACCACCCCCATGCTTAACAGTTGGGGTGATGTTCTAATGCTGGAATGCAGGGTTTATTTTTCACCAAACTTCATTTTGCTCAATAAATGTAAAAACTCTAGTGTTTTTTGGATGACTAGTTTAGTTAGGACTTTAAGTTTTAGGTCTGGAGACAGTTCTGGTCATACTTATGCAGAAATACAAAACAACTGTAAAAGTTTTACAAATTTCCCAGCAACACAGAATATATGCTACTACATGGATCATAAATGGTGCGATGTGGTGTGTAGGCTGTATCAGTGCTGTTAGCCCTGTATATACAAGGTTAACATGAATATTATCTTAATATTATTCAAATAGTAATGTATTTAAAGAAGTGCTGAGGCAGAAAAGCTTGACTAATTTTTTAACATGTAAAAACTTATTTTGTTACAGTATTTTTGTAAAAGTAACCTGAAACATAAGAAGATAAGACTTTACTGCACAACAACACTGTGACGTTTGTTATTCTGTCTAGTCGAACTGGACAGCGGTGTGTTTTTAGTCCGAGTACTTGAGGCCTACAAAACTGAGGGAGAGTTCAGGACTGGACTTTTTTCCCACAGGACTGAACCAGCATTCACTGTGAACCTCTAAACACCACTAATGTCTGTAAAACCTGTCTGTCATCTGTAACTACATCACATAGTCTACATGGTTTCGGTTTCTTCTGCACATACTCAAACTTCAGGTTACATTTAATAAGGCTTATATAGCTGTTTTAAATGTAAACATAATTCCTCATGAATAAAATAGTATTGCCAACAGTAAAATAAACAGTAAGTAAAATAACATGTGGAAATTATATTTACATTTAAATCAAGTACATTCACACACTTTATAGTTTACGATGCAAAACTCAGGGGGCTTCCATACATCACTATCTTATAAATACTATACTACACTATAAATATATTGATGTTATGTATTTGTAAGTTTAACTTTCACTATAGTACAGTTTCAGCTCTTTAATTGAGTTAGATTGGGATACAGTACCATACTCTCACTATAGTACAGTTTCAGCTCTTTAATTGAGTTAGATTGGGATACAGTACCATACTTTCACTATAGTACAGTTTCAGCTCTTTAATTGAGTTAGATTGAGATACAGTACCATACTTTCACTATAGTACAGTTTCTGCTCTTTAATTGAGTTAGATTGGGATACAGTACCATACTTTCACTATAGTACAGTTTCAGCCCTTTAATTGAGTTAGATTGGGGTACAGTAACATACTTTCACTATAGTACAGTTTCAGCTCTTTAATTGAGTTAGATTGGGATACAGTACCATACTTTCACTGTAGTACAGTTTCAGCTCTTTAATTGAGTTAGATTGGGATACAGTACCATACTTTCACTATAGTACAGTTTCTGCTCTTTAATTGAGTTAGATTGAGATACAGTACCATACTTTCACTATAGTACAGTTTCAGCTCTTTAATTGAGTTAGATTGGGATACAGTACCATACTTTCACTATAGTACAGTTTCAGCTCTTTAATTGAGTTAGATTGGGGTACAGTACCATACTTTCACTATAGTACAGTTTCAGCTCTTTAATTGAGTTAGATTGAGATACAGTACCATACTTTCACTATAGTACAGTTTCAGCTCTTTAATTGAGTTAGATTGAGATACAGTACCATACTTTCACTATAGTACAGTTTCAGCTCTTTAATTGAGTTAGATTGGGATACAGTACCATACTCTCACTATAGTACAGTTTCAGCTCTTTTATTGAGTTAGATTGAGATACAGTACCATACTTTCACTATAGTACAGTTTCAGCTCTTTAATTGAGTTAGATTGAGATACAGTACCATACTGTCACTATAGTACAGTTTCAGCTCTTTAATTGAGTTAGATTGGGGTACAGTACCATACTTTCACTATAGTACAGTTTCAGCTCTTTAATTGAGTTAGATTGGGATACAGTACCATACTTTCACTGTAGTACAGTTTCAGCTCTTTAATTGAGTTAGATTGAGATACAGTACCATACTTTCACTGTAGTACAGTTTCAGCTCTTTAATTGAGTTAGATTGGGGTACAGTACCATACTTTCACTATAGTACAGTTTCAGCTCTTTAATTGAGTTAGATTGGGATACAGTACCATACTTTCACTGTAGTACAGTTTCAGCTCTTTAATTGAGTTAGATTGGGATACGGTACCATACTTTCACTATAGTACAGTTACAGCTCTTTAATTGAGTTAGATTGAGATACAGTACCATACTTTCACTATAGTACAGTTTCAGCTCTTTAATTGAGTTAGATTGGGATACGGTACCATACTTTCACTATAGCACAGTTTCAGCTCTTTAATTGAGTTAGATTGAGATACAGTACCATACTTTCACTATAGTACAGTTTCAGCTCTTTAATTGAGTTAGATTGGGATACAGTACCATACTTTCACTATAGTACAGTTTCAGCTCTTTAATTGAGTTAGATTGGGATACAGTACCATACTTTCACTATAGTACAGTTTCAGCTCTTTAATTGAGTTAGATTGGGGTACAGTACCATACTTTCACTATAGTACAGTTTCAGCTCTTTAATTGAGTTAGATTGGGATACAGTACCATACTTTCACTATAGTTAGATTGTGATATCACATGTTTAAAATGTGCTCTTAGCTCTTTCCTCCTCATTCCACTTGAATGGCTACATTAGAGAGACGCCCCTTTGCTCCGCTGCCCTTTGGTCCTGTTTTTGGTTGGTAAATACTGCTGGACGTTGTTGACTTTCCTTGAACTGGTCATGTTGGCAAGCGTATTTCATTCCTGCTCGTCTTTTACTCGACTCAAGTTTCACCTGCATTAACAGTTTTATTACTACTGTATTTCTGTCTTAGTGAAGATGGTGAATCAGGTTTTTACTGAAAATGAAACTACCTGAAGGAAGTGCCTTACATTCCTGCTTCACTGTGGAGCGTTGTCATATTTGGAGTCATGTTTACAGTAAATGGTCACACCTATTCTTTGTATATATGACATTAAACCGCCGGTGTCTCAAAGTTCATTGTGTGAATTTCCTTATTCTTTAACGGTTTGGTGATATAAACAAATGTCTGCGTCCAGTCAAGCACTTTTGAGCTTTTTAAACAAATAATGAAGGAAATTCAGCTTTTTATGTCACTTAGGCTGTTTTCATGTATTATGAACATCTGATAATCTAATGGAATAATACAAATAAAGTAAATATTTTGGCCTCAGGACTGTATTGAAATGTCTTTCGCTGTCTATCAGAATTTTATCAAATAAAATACTATATTCACTTTATGTGTTAACAGTAATAAGCCAAATAATAACATCATATTAATTTAGCACTTTTTTTATTTATAACTTCTATAAAGATATTTTAGCTATTATACTTGACCAAATTAATCACAATATCTTGATTCTATTCATATTAACATTTTAAATGATGACATATCTGAGTTGTTTGGTGACAACATATAGAAACTCTCTGACATTTAACTCTATTTTGATTTCTGTTTTGTATTTTTCCTCCAGATGTGACCCAGTTCTTTATTTATTGTGTCTTACTGTCGCCCTCCTCTGGTAAAACGCAGTCTTGTGATCTAAAAATGGGCAGTGGTTTAATGTTAATAAGGCTTTCTTCATATTATGGAATGGTGGTCTATCTCACAGAGAAATTGTCTTTTTTTATCTTCTTTATCTTTTGAAATGAAGGATATCAGACAGGAGCTGGTCCCACTTTCCTTCAGTAACAGCCTCTTATCCTAGAACATTGCTGTGAGGATGATTTCATTGCATTCAGTCTCACATGTGTGAGAGCATCAGTGAGGTCAGGTTCTGATGTTGGATGTTTAGTTCTGCCACTCCAAATCATCCCAAATAAAAGTACTGGATGGAGCTTCACCATCTTCCACTACTCCACAGCTCAATAGCTAGTCCAGGCCTGGTACTGGGCACAGTGACCTTAGGCTCATGTACTCATGGTTGCCCCAGAGAGTCCTATTCTATTGGTCAGTGCCTTTCTAAGGAAGCTGTGAGATGGACTGTACATGTGCGCTCTAGTGACACCCCTAGCCAGATGTACAACTGGATAATGAATACGGTAAGATGTGATGTCATACGAGGACGCTGAGTGTAACTCTTACTCACACACTGAAATGTGAACAAATCAAGCTGAGTGTCTGTGAATAAACATGTGTGGCCACAAAATCCATGAAATGCATCTATACAGCATATGCCCGTATGTTTGTGGACACTGTTTCTAATAAATACATTCAGGTACTTTACGTTGCACACCTTTCCCTGTAGAAGCACTGCCAATAGATTAGGACATGAGTTGAACTGAAAGACGATTGGTCATACGGGCACTTCTGCGCTTCTATCAGAAAATGCAGCACTTCTCTGAGAAAGGTGTTGCAGTTACAAATGCTGGGGTATTCTCATTCATTTATTTATTTATTGTTGTTTGCAGTGAGAAAAAAAGTCAAATTTGATTTCATTCCACACAGAACTCCAAAAACGACTGGAATTACTGGCTATTAAGTATTAGTATTAAGTACTGGTATTAAGGATTAGTATTAAGTACTGGTATTAAGTATTGGTATTAAGGATTAGTTTTAAGTATTAGCATGAAGTATTAGCATTAAGGATTAATATTAAGTTTTCGCATTAATCATTAGTATTAGTAATAAGGATTAATATTAAGTTTTCGCATTAATGATTAGTATTAGTATTAAGGATTAGTATTAAGGATTAGTATTAAGTATTAGTATTAATGATTGGTATTAAGTATTAGTATTAAGTATTAGTATTAAGTATTAGTATTAACTATTAGTATTAAGTATTAGTATTCAGTATTAGTAGTAAGTATTAGTATTAACTATTAGTATTAAGTATTAGTATTAAGTATTAGTATTCAGTATTAGTAGTAAGTATTAGTATTAAACGAGTAGTATTCAGTATTAGTATTCAGTATTAGTATTAACTATTAGTATTAAGTATTAGTATTAACTATTAGTATTCAGTATTAGTATTAAGTATTAGTATTAACTATTAGTATTAAGTATTAGTATTAAGTATTAGTATTAACTATTAGTATTAAGTATTAGTATTCAGTATTAGTAGTAAGTATTAGTATTAACTATTAGTATTAAGTATTAGTATTAAGTATTAGTATTCAGTATTAGTAGTAAGTATTAGTATTAACTATTAGTATTCAGTATTAGTATTAAGTATTAGTATTCAGTATTAGTAGTAAGTATTAGTATTAACTATTAGTATTCAGTATTAGTATTAAGTATTGGTATTAAGGATTAGTTTTAAGTATTAGTATTAAGTATTAGCATTAAGTATGCCATTAAGGCCTATTGTTTATTATTGCTGATTGAGTGAATGTTTATGTATTGATGTTTCTGCTGTAGTTGTTGCATGGTCCTACAACCTAGGCCTACTTGAACCCCCCTGACCACAACAGTGGACCCCTGTGTGTCCTCAGTGTCCTCTTCACTAAAACTATACTGGTCACTCTAAACAAAACACAGTCAGGAGTGATAGGAGCACAAACCTGACTGTTCTGGATCTCTCCCACTAATCAACTTTTACGGTGAAGCTCGTTCACAAAAACACAAGAGATTTTTACATGTTGAAGAATCTGAGCTGTAAACTGATGACTCACGGTGAACTGATCAAACGCTCAGCCACCTCGGCTCTATCTCTGGGGCTGAGGAGCGTTTGAAGGCCAAATGTTGGGAAACGACTCACCTCCCCCGTTCAGGACATTCACAATGATTAGGTTATTCCACAAAATCAAGGTGAAGAGATGAAGTAGAGCCTCAACTCCCAAACAAAAAGGACAAAAGGACTGTAAGACAGGAGGATGAGGAGGAAGAGGATTACTTAATGAATTAGCAGAAATCAGGAGTCACTTAACCTGGGCCTTAAACTAATAAACAACAACAACAACAACAACAACAACAACACATTACTAAAACATATTTGACATATAATCAATAACATTGATTTACCATGCATTACATTACCTTAGCTCAAGGCCTACACATGTATAGCGGGTATCACTACTCTACAGTAATAACAGCCTCTACTCCTCTCATTAAGGGGTTACTTGGAACATTGCTGTGAGGGAGGTTTGATTGCATTCAGCATTAAATGAAGCCAAATACTAATGTTGGATGATTTGTTCTGCTACTGCAACTCATCCCAAAGGTATTGAATAGAGAACCCCTTGGCCCAAACGTTTCTGGGAGCTTTATATTGACCTAGTCCCAATGGTAGAAGTAAGGGAAAAGTAGAAGAGGGCGCCACCTACAGGTTATATGAAGCTACAATCCATGCTGTACTTGGGAACACCACGTCCAAATGCACATCTGCAACCGTTTAGCCCATTATTCTCTTTTTCTAAACTCTAAATAAATCTCTGAGCCTAAATCTGAGTCACATTTGCACTGTATTATAGTCTAAATACTGTTTATGTAAAGATTTTCTTGGTCTCTAATCGATTTGTCCGTTCCACCTTAAATGGTGCAGCAGTTACATTGGGGCGCCTGAGGCGCCCCAATGTAACTGCTGCACCATTTAAGGTGGAACGGACAAATCGAACAGCAATCGAGTTTATCCATTATTAGAGCAATTATGTAATTAATGTTCACACAACGTGTTTAAAACTCGTATAATCATTTGTTTTGATTATAAAAACGACTGTAAACGTTATATAACATTATATAACACCGTTTATATATAAGCAAAACAACAAACTCCCAAACTCTCGCGATGTTTGGCTTCTTCCATCTTGCCACGTTCCCGTTGCTGTGCTGAGATGGGCGGGGCCACGGCGCAGCCAGCCACACGATTGAATAAACGCAGCAGCCTCTCGACGCCGATAGGACAAGATTTTCGCTCGCTCCGCCCACCGCTTTTCCCCCTGCTCGCCACTGGCTGAGCGCCGCGTCACTCAAACACGGACGGGGCTGACCGTGGTGCCTCGGTTCTGTAGAGTCAGAGGGATTTGATTTTACTTAGAGCGAAAAATCTGCAGGTTTCTGCGTTATTTGTTGGTTAATTTTTTACGTAAATACAAAAGAACGACGGCGACGATGGCTACGAAGAAAAGTGTCCGAGGACAGAGCAAGAAAGGTGCGTGTATTTATTGCAATTTGGGAGAAAAATAACATGCAGAACTGATGAAGGTGCAACCTTCACTGCTAGCTACTATCATCTGCGATAGGAGGCCTGAAAGTTAATCGGGCTGTTTATTGATTTATTTATTATTAGTAGTAGTATTTTTACTTTTATTCTAACGTATAACGATTGATTTGCTGTATTTGTGAGCCTGTCGAGAGTAAAAAATAAAAGCAAGGAGAAATAAGCTTGGGATTAATAGGAAATTAAACTGTTTATGAAGTAGATAAGCAGCTTGGGGTTGTTATATATACATTTAAAACGATTTCAGATCCGATTTAGTGTGTTTTTAACTGCACTGCCTGAAATAAATCCGATTTCTCGATTCCTATTTAAAAACAAGTCAATTATTTTAATTAAATATTAATTAATTATTATAGTATCAAAGTTTAGGTTTATAGTTTTGTTTATTAAATATAATTTTTTTTATTTTTCTATATTAGTCTATTCCATTTTTTCCCCAAATGCCCACGTGTCCAAAGTGGGCGGGGTTACACGTGGCCGTTATGGTATGTAATTAAATGCACATTTACTGAGTGCAACTGGTGCCCTTATTCATTCCCACCAGTCCACGTGGTGTGGGTCAGGGCATGCAGGGGGTTTAAAAGCTGAAGGAAATGTTAGTTGTTATTGTTACTCTTGTGAGTTTTTCGTCTAGTGGATGTCCACAGGGCCAGCAGGCTGAGTTTTGCATAGGCTGCTATCTGCTTTTCTGATCAACCTGAACAGCCTCAGCCACACCCGGCTGCAAATGCGTGTTCGGTGTTGCTACACAGCAGAGCAGAGAGTTCCCTGTTAAATGAACTGTGAGTGAATTCAGCACTGGTGCTAGTTTTCACACTGGATCAGCCTTAACATTAAAGTGATGGTTTGATCTGTTGAAGGGGTGGAGCTAAATATTAGGCAGTGAGTGAACAGTCAGTTCTTGAAGGAGCAGGAAAAATGGACAAGAATAGCAAGAATCCAAAGGCCCAATTTGTGATCACTTTAAGACTGGGTCAGAACATCTCCAAAGTATCAGGCAGGTCTCGTAGGGGTGTTCCCAGTACGCAGTGGTACCAAAAGTGCTCCAAGGAAGGACAACTGGTGACCCGGTCGGTGACGGGCTCATGGACACCCAGGACTCCCCGATAGAGGTCCCACGTGGGTTAGCACGACTTACAGGACTTAAAGGATCTACTGCTAACGTTAGTTAGTCTTGGTGCCACATGGTCCGAGCCATTTCTGAGGAACAAGGGGGACCTGCACGATATTAGACAGGTGGTCTTAATCCTGCGACTGCATCTTACTGTGTACAATCGTACCTCGTTGTATTGGGAGCACTGTGATGTGGTGCAGTTGTGCCGCCGCTCTTTCCTCTGCTCTATTTTCCAACTCTGAAATTACTCCTTTCAGGCGTCTTCCTTTCTGCTTCAGAGATAACGAGCTGAAGGCCAGAGTGCTGGTAAAACACTGTGCATTTTGCCTCATCTCCAAGCATCCATGAAGTATTACGAGTTTCTTTAAAAATAACGCTTACAATAATTCTGCATGTCCTGAGTGGTGTTCTGTAGACTGCTCTGTTGGTGTGTGCTGGTGTTTTGTTGGTGAAAATACTGGTTTATACCTAATTTACATATTAAAATTTGCATTAATGATGTACAGCATTAAAATTTAACACACTAACCTTCACATGTTTATCTCATAATCTGTACAAATTGTAGCATCTCTATTCCATCTGCTCCCCAAAACTAGAAACCTACTAAATAAGATCTTGTTTTTAGTTTGGGTAAGAAATAATCAGCAATAGCTGAGCAGTTTCTCTCTTTGTTATTTTTATGTGAGAGGGAGGAGGAGGAGGGGGGGGTCAGTTGCCTTGAGCTAAACCAGCCATTAGGAGTTCATCATGCTGAGTTATCTTCGGTGGCCAAGCAAGAACAATTAACTTGGAAAGTGCGACCAGGAGCACCGTGCAAAGCAGATGTTCCTCTCAGCTCCAGCAGAATCGACACTTCTGCAGCAGTTTCCTCGCGTGGAGGTGGTGTCTTCAGCTGCCTGGCGGAGGGGGAGGGGTGCTAGGTAAAACAACAGAGGCCGTTTGACTGTTTGTGGATTCAGTCGAGTCGCGGCGAGTCGGCGTGACTTCAGAGGTGTGTCTCTTCAGCAGGAGATCTGTGTCTCAACAAACGGTGGAGAGGGACGGCGGTTTCACAGGGAGTTTCAGGGAAGCTGAGGAAGTTTCGGCTCTGTTAAAAGGGGCATATCAAAACATTTATCTGAAGTAAATAAAAAATTAATTACTGGGTCAAAAATAATTGATTAGGAAAATTAAGTATGTGCATGCAGTTTGTGTTCTCATTATTAATCATTTGTGGAGTTTCTGAACCCATTCTGCAGTCAAACCAAATAAAATTACATAAGTTTATCACATATGGTTGAACTACTAGTGAAATGCTAAGGTGTCGGACTGGTTACATGAAACAGGATCAAACACAAGATGAATAGAAATTATAGATAAACAACAAACTTTATATAGAGATAAAAACAGAAGTAAATAATAAATAGATGCTCTGATTTAACTAAATTAATTGAACTAAACTTTTGCACAGTAGTGTGTGTGTGTGTGTGTGTGTGTGTGTGTACATATATTATATAGTACATAGAAGTTTAAAACTCAGTGTTCTGGCATGTTTTATCGGACCTGGTTCCAGCTATTTTTACCTCTGTGTTCTAGTAGTGCTCCCTCTAGAGTCCTTCAGATGGCATTAACAGACATTATTCCCAGCCTGCAGCAGTGAGGAACGTTCTCAGAAGATAACAGGACAGTTTAGAGTCTGCAGTGTGGAACTGCTTTACAGTGGAACATCAGAACCTGCAGGAATATCTGAGGTTTCTAGAGCTTTGCCCTTCCTCCAGACATTAGTCCATGTTCTCCCACCACGTCTTTACTCTGAATTCTGGCAGATTAGAAATTGAACTATGGTTGAACTCTGTTTTTCCAGCGGGAGAACCACAATCCAGCACGTTCAGAACATGGAGGAAGAGGCTAATGCTAACACACACGCTATCACGCTATCAACAATAGGAAATCTTAGCTCGTTCAACATACTGTAATATAGTTTGTAACATTAGTAGTCCACACACAACAACAGCTATCAGTTCAGAGTGTGTACCACCACACACACAGACACACACACACACACACACACACACACACACACACACACACACACAGATTTTTACTGCAGTGTAAATGCAGGCCTACTGTAAGGTCAGTGATTTGCAGTCTGTACAAGCAAAAGTAAACAGGCCTAATGTTGCAGAGGGGGTCTGTGTTTGGTTATTGAAAGCATTCACTTTAAGTGAAGTTTATGTAATATTTTAATGTCTGAACACTGCCCCCTAGAGGTTGGGAGTCTCACTTTTTTTCTCCTTTTGTAATGATCTGAACACAGCATTAGCTTGCTGGCTATCCTCGATCCACTCAGTGCTGTTTTTCCTAGACCTGCCCGATCATGCCCAAGAACTGATGAGTTTTGATCAAGTATTTGAGTTTCCCTGCAGGCGTCTGTGATAAGTGGCTCAGTGTCACGCTAAAACTGCTGAGATCTGTTTTGATACAAATGATAATATATGTTGCTATTTAAAAGAACATTTAACAAATCTATTTTTAACCCAATTGTAGACGCTTAGCCAGGAGCCAGTAACTCCGGTGTTCAGTGTCGGGAGTTTGCTTGTGTACGTTTTTATTGTTGCTGTAAAGTGATGTGTGTTTGAGTGCTCAGGGGAATGCTGTGTATACAGTATACCTGGGAAGGTTATAAATGAGGAGAAATACTGTACAGTTGAAATAATGTATGAAGGTTTCATTACAGATAATAGACATGTGCATTGTTGAGCCATTGATGAACTCTACAAAACATTTATGAGGTTTTTGTCTGCATTTATCAGAAAAAAGAAAATCTATTTTTGAAACTTGTAATGACTGGAAATAACTGCCCAGCAGCGTTGCAACGATGGTCACAGAGTGAACTGACTTGCCTATAAGGGCTTTTATATACTCTCTGGTTCAGCCTGGAGATGCGTATGACATCCCAGAACATTGTCATTGAGTCCACAAATACTACGAAATATCAGAAAGGAATTAATTAGTCAGCTAAGCGTATCAAAAACATTATTAAAATAAATAACAAAAAAAAAAAAGGTAAAGGTAAACTCTGTATACGTCACATCTTGGAAACTCGTGTAAAATGCACATTTGTAAATAAACTTCATTGGCTGTTGAGTACAATTTTACAAGTGGTACAAATTGTATTTCCCAGTTTCCAACATAACAGATGCAGCATAACCGATATCTGACTGAATCTTTTCACTCCAGTGCACGACTAAAGAAACGCCAACACTGTACTGTAGGGCACTATTTATATACTATTTATAGCTACAAGCAACCTACCTAAGCTTTTCAAGACAACTGTCACAAACCTACATAAACATTTATGAAGCTCTATTCCCACAAATTGACAAGCAGCAGTTTTTATGACCGCTGACACTTGTTTGAATAAGTCTTTATAGATGTTTATGTGGTTATGTTGTCAGTGGTGTTAAAATGCTTACTGTTCTGGCCAATATTTGCACATTTTCTTTCAGGAATAATAATAATCTTAATTTTGTCCAGTTCTTTTCTGAATTACAGAACCGTACAGAGGTTTTAGGCCCCTAATCATTTTATTTAAAATCGTGTCTCTCAGCAATCAGAGGGTTTTTACTGTAAAAACTCCAGATCACATTTAAACAGACACGGGTAAACATAAAACCACGACTTTCTGTAGGAACGTTATTAGTATTTATTCATACTGAATAATACATACTGCCCAGTGTGTCCTTTTTTCAGCTTTTGCACACTACTGTATATTAAATTTGATTATTTTTCTCTGCTTATTTGTGTTGTTCCAATTGAAAGAAAATACATAAATGGGAAAACTAGAGCATCTGTAACACCGTAACACATCTCTAGGAGAAGTGGTGCATTTTCTGAAAGAAGTGCCAATATATTTTTGGTCCGGACTGTATGTAGGTGTTGTGTAGCTTAATGAATGCTACAGTACAGAGCGTTAGAGGTCCTGGCTGATCAGGTACATTTGGAATAAGTGGGAAGTTGTTAAAAAAATAAACAAATTTGTCCAGAATCATTTTTCACCAGACTGTTCCTTTAAGAGGCAGTATAAGAGCTTCCCAGAGCTCTTAAAAGTCCCTCAGGCTAGAGTCGTCACTGAAACTCACAAGCAGAGGTTTTGTATTTCTACACAGCTGCAATAATTAAAACACCTCAGCAAATCGGCGAACTCTGCATCCTGTCCAGAATCCATTGTTACCTGAGGTTATTTTTATGGCCTCTGTTATTACTGGGTTGTAAGAACAGCAGATCGGAATGGTGCGCACCCCTACCCTTTCCTACGACTGCTTGAAATTTCACTGGCTCGTCAAGTGACAGTTCTAAAAATACTCCACAAAGGCCGGCCAGGTTCCATATTGAGTTCCGGCTGAATTCGCGCAGAACAAAAACGCAGGACAGCTGCAGCTGTACTGGGGTTTGGGACGGGAACGGCCGGGACACACTTTTATCCCCGCGGTCTGGAGGGATGGGGGAACCGAAGGCCGAGGTGAAGGTGGTGGATGAAGAAGCAGGTAGAGAAGCTCTGCTGTTTTGGGATAATCTTTAAGATGAGGGACAACATGTGTGGGGCAGAAAATGAGGTTCTGAAGTGGGAAAGTTTAGTTTTTCCAGTTTTGTCAGGTCTGTTGGTACGCTCTTAAAAATAAAGGTGCTCCAAATCGCTTCTAGAAGAACCACTTTCGGCTCCATAAAGAGTCACATTTGTAACACTGTAAAGAACCTTTTAAAGAACTTTTAAAGGTTCTTCACACTTTTTTTTACACTCCGCTGCAAACTTGGTTCTGTTTGGAACCAAAAGTGGTTCTTCCATGAACCATTATTTTTTATGTGTGTAGTTCGGTGGAGCTCAACTGCAGAACTTTTTAAACTGTTGGTGAGTTTTGGGTTTTAATGTGGCTTTAGTACTTTTGGACCAACAGTAAAAACTGAGAGTTTTGAGCAGTCTGGTTTATATTTCTATAGCTGTTAAATTGACCTCAGTGTGTGTGTGATGTGTGTGATGTGTGCGATTTGACCTAGCGGAGAACACAGCGGACGCAACACCTGTTCTTTCTCTCTTTCCAGACCTCCTCTTTAATGCAAATGTATTTATACCATGGCTTTGAGAAGAGTGTCAGCGGACCCCAGAATAGCTTCACTTGTTAACCATTTGAGCCCCTTGTTCTGTTATTAGATGTACATAAGTGCTAATCTGCTTTTAAATAATTGTATTTTTATGGTTTTAGGGCTCAGAACTTATTAATAGTCCTTAAAAGCAGTGAAGACTCGTCTCAAACTGTTTTGCCACTGAGGGACGTTTCTATTGGAATCTGATCCCAATATGAAGAAAATCTGCTTTATGAAATAATGCTCCATATGCATCTCTTTTTACCAGTGGTTGAAATGCCACTTATCACCACCAATCAGCCATAACATTAGAACCAGGTGAATGGAAAGAACACTGATTATCTTGATCTACAGTGTTTCCTGCTAAGGGGTGGAGATATTAAGCAGTGAGTGAACAGTCAGTTCTTGAATGTGTTAAAGCAGGAATCCGAGACACTTTGACACGTTCTAGACAACTGGGTCAAAACATCTCTAAAACATCAGGCAGGTCTCCTAAACACCAAGTGGTCAGTACCAACCATAAGTGCTCCAAGGAAAGGCAGCATGTGAGTGGGTGACCGGGTCATGGCCATCCAAGAGTCACTGATGCTTGTGGAAGTCCCACCTCACAACTCCCAGGACTTGAAGGATCTGCCTTCAGAGCTCTTGTGGAGTCCCTGTCTTAAATGGGCAGATCTGTTGTTGCAGCACAGGAGGGACCTACTCAATTTTAGGCAGGTGGTGCTAATGTTATGGCCGATGGGTGTATATCTCGAGAATGTATAACTGGAATGTTCGCCCATGGTTAAAAATCTGTGCAGTCCAGATTGTCAGCTCTGTAGATGCAGGGCATTCAAGACAGTTCGCCTGAAGTGCCTCAAGTCAAAACCTGAATATGTAAGATAATGTAAAGAGAATCTATCTATTATTTTAATGTCATTATGTAACTTAATGTAATTATTATATAATTTATATTTGATTAATGTCGTTCAGATTTGCACGTCTGACTTTACCTTTTTTATTGTCAGTTATGATAAAAATGCAAAGAAGTTTATTGCTTTAGAAAAATAAGAGTGCACACCAGCATTTTCTGTCAAATTAACCAGAGATGGTAACGACTGAAAGTCACATTTGACGGAATTGCTCCACCTGTTTCAGTGAACCAGGGGTGGGAAATATCAGATTACAGCAGGCTTTTGTTTCTAAAGGTTAAGCTACTTTTATCTCGTGCTGCATGGTCTTGCTCCTCACATTGGTCTAACGTATAATTTCAGATTCTAACTCCTGAATTCTTCTAGTTTGGTTTGATTTTCATGGTTTATTCCTCTCCTGTTTTTCAGAGGGTAAGCTTCTGGCTAATAAGAATGGGAAGAAGGCTGACGGAGCAGGAGGAACCTCCTTTTTCACTTGGTTCATGGTGCTGGCTCTACTGGGAGTGTGGACCTCTGTAGCTGTGGTCTACTTTGACTTGGTTGACTATCAAGGGGTCATTGGTGAGTATGATGCGTATCTTTTGGGACTGGTCTTTATTCAGTTGAGCTGCTGCTGCTGTTGTTGATGAATTCTTACGTTTTAATATAAATGTATCAATTGTTCCTTGTCTGGTCTTAATTCTGCATGCAGCCAAGGCAAAGGACTTGCGTTATAATCTTTCAGAGGTATTACAAGGTACGATATCATACCCAAGAGTAATGATCACTATCATAAACTTCATTTCATTGAACTCTCACTGGTGTGTCAACACATGATCACTGAAAACCTCATCCTTTATTAATGTGGAAGTAACATTTGTCCTTTGCCATGTAGTACAAGCAATTACTAATCTAGATTAGTACATCTGAATGTTAAGTTCCTAATTTTCCTTAATAATTAATTCCTTAATATAGTTAACAAGGACACTGTTGAATAAGTAAATACTAAAACAAATACAGATATACTTGATGGTGTAAAATATGCTGTATCTAATTAGCCGATTCTGAGAGCTGGTCAGATCATACTTTAAGTTAATGATTACATTAGCCCAGCGTGAGGCTCAGTGGTCACAGAACGCTGCAGTTGTTCAACTACTAGATGGACACACAATTAGTAAAACGCAGAAAATAGAGCAGGCTCTTATTTGAAGGAAGCCTCATAGCTACAAATTACGCCAAGAACATAGAAATAACTAAAATCATTTACCTTCATCTCCATGACTGGTTTTAACATTAATAACATTAATTGCTTAATTAAGTCTTAAGTCTGAACAGTCTGATTCAAATTACTAAGTCATTACTGTCATTCATTTTCCAGGTAAACTTGTCTCCTACGATGCCGATGGCGACGGTGACTTTGACGTGGAGGATGCCAAAGTACTACTAGGCAAGTGCACTGACTGTACTGTGATTGTCTGAATTGGGTTTTTGTTGCATGACTGACTTTGGTTTACTTTTGTTCCGCAAAACAACAGCACATGAAAAATGGCTCAGTGCATGTGCATGGTATAGCAGGGTTTTCAGTGTGTGTGTTTGAGTGATTGTACTGTGTTTAAACCACACACCTTGAAGCAGACTTTCTAGGGAATTTTAGGAAATGAAAATGAATGTTTTCAGTTTGCATGACCTTGCAGAATGTGTCTCTAGCTGGATGCACAGGCTTACCTATGTGGAAAGATACAGGTTTATGATGCATCCGATTTGTTGTAAAAGTGAATGGTTTTCAAGTATTGATCTTTAGGCTTTCAAGCCTGCAAATCATGTATATTACTCCATCATAGTATAGGTTATTAGAAAAAAAGAAAAACAATTCAGCAAGGCAGATTATTTCCCTTTTTCACACAGCTGACATTTTACTTATCACAAGTACTTGGTCAGTCAGCAGCTATGAATAAATATAAATATATTGTGTGTATATATGGTTAATTTTCCCTAACGTGGGACACCTTAATTCTATTTGGAGTAGGTCTTTGTACACCAAATAAATGTCTGAGCTTACATAAGGGTGTAACAGTGATTGGTGTGGCGCAACAGATAACACCACTACCTGGCACTGAGCTACCACACCGTATGGGAGACTGGGGTTCGATTATAATAAGAGTAACCCTGTAAGTCGCTCTGGATAAGAGTGTCTGTCTTTAAACAGGTAGCATCCCCAATGCAAAAATGTCCCACATTAGGTTAATTCACCCTGTATACATACTTGCCCAGTTTTTAATACTTAAAATGCAGACAAGGAGCACATCAGATTTGGGCTTCACTGACCAACTACCCTGTTCCCACATTTTCTGAGAGGCTGTTTACACCTTTACACCTACAACTGTATAAAAGTATGCTTTCGCTGATTAGATCATGTACGGATTTTGCCCAGGATGCATTGTGAGCAGATTACAATCAGATTACTCACCACATTCAGAGGTGGTCACAGTCGCATCTCCACAAAATGTGAATGGAATGCGTTTTCCATGTCCGGATACAGCTAGGCAAGCGGAAATACGTCTATTGGAAAAGTCAAAGCAACATTATGTATCAGCAGCTTCAGGATCATGCTGATGCTTCACTGACTGGAACAGGGAGAAGGGCGTCTCCGTCATTCCCACTCCGGGCCGGAGCGCTGCTGCTGCTGCTACTGCACTATAGAGGTTTGGTGGTGGAGCTGCAGGTGGAGAACCTCTCTCCAGAACTGCTGTGTAACGCTGCAGAACCCATAGAGTCATATTAGAGTAAAATCCTGTAGTGTTACTCTACCACCTCAGAAAACATGCTGCTCCACCTTCAGATCAAGCTTCTGCAGCTCTGGATCAAATTAATGTGTCCAGCTGTCCATGAGTGTGACTTACAGCAGTGGAGTAAAAGCGAATTGTAAGGGAAACACAGGAGCAGAACAGTACTGATTCTTGCATACTGTGGCTTTTAACAAAAGTAATTAAAGTTATTATTTGTGAGAAATCACTGGTTACAGGAAGTAAAATGGAAATGACGTACATGTTGACAAGCAGTTAACACTGTAGAGTAAAATCTGCTCTCATCCGGTATCACCAGGGATGCATTTTAGAGAATCGTGTAAGCAAAATCCAGCCAAAGTAGATCCAGATGCTATCTGGATATGAAAAGGTGTAAACAGTCTTTGAGAGACATTATAAGCAAAATGTCCACTGTGTGAAAAAGGTGAATCATAAGCTGTTCAACCAAGACTTCAGTTCTGCCCAGTCATCTCAGCCCTGCCAAGTGTCAAGGTCTGTAAAATCACTTAACTGTAAAGCTACAACCCAGTAGTATTCCTGCATGCCCTTGTCCTCTAATTCCTTTCCACTCTTGTCTCTTATCTTTACGCTACCTTATCTTTAGCATCTCTTAGATGGCACTAGTTTCCTTATCTACTAAACCTTGCATACAACTTCCACTCCTTTCTTTCTCCACTTTCTTGCTCTACCACTGGTTTTCCTCTCTCTCTCCTTCTCCTTTTTCTTTCTTTTTTTCCCCATTTGCGTAGGGCTGACCAAAGATGGCAGCAAAGAAAACTCTGACTCCCTTGAGGAAGTCCTCGATATTTTAGCGGAAGAGGGCTCAGATTGGTTTCAAGGCTTCTTCACCTTCCTATATGACGTAATGAGTCCATTTGAAACGCTAGAGGACGAAGAATCCGAGGCGGCGGCAGAGGACGTTGCTGGCACGTCACAGACTGACGGGGTTCAGGGTCAAAAGACGTGTGTGATTTTAGGCCTTCAAAACCAGTAGCCATGCTTTCTTCTGCGGTCATGGCGAACGCACTTTATCACAGGAGAATTAATTCCCTAGACTCAGATTCTGTTGTGAGCACTTGATGGAGGAAAATTGTGGGGGAGTTTACCAACAGTCACCTCAGAGGACCTAAGAACCCTTACGAAGATCCATGGGAATATTCAGCTATGTAAATATCCTGTGTACATATCAAGGCTATGTCGTTTATGCATTGATGCCATTCTTTTATAAAGCTATTTACAATATACATTCAGACAGTTTCAAGAAAAAGTAAGTAAATATTTTTGCAATTACCTGGATTTCTGCATTGAGTACTACACAATTATAGTAAACAGTTATAGATGCACAGTCTAACTAAACTAAAAACACACTTCTGGACCTTTCATGTCTTCACACAGAGTAAATGTCCACAGGCTAGAAAAAGTAAGTGACCCTTTGAACTGAATACCCTGTATATCACCCTTTAGCATCAGCCACTTCCATCAAACTGTTCACTGAGGAAGAATTTTGGACCATTTCTAATGCAATGATCTCTTCATGCCATTCCACAGCATCTTAATAGGGTTAAGGTCAGGACTCTGACTTAGCCATTCCAAAACTCAAATCTACTTCAGCCATTTTTTTTCATGTGTGCTTTGGCTCATGGTCTCATTCTACCAGGTTTTGGTGTTCAGTATTCTTTTTCCTCCAACATGGCATTGTGAATTTGTACTAAATGATTTTGTTCTGCCCGAGTCTTTAGCAATGTATCTTTAGCCCTTTCTAGTGCTGTGTGTTTCTAGAACACGTCTTCTGAGGCACCTGTAAAACTCACACTTCTAACTTCTTAATTGTTGTTAATTGTAAAACCTTTAGCCAATTATCTCTTGGGAGTCATTAACACAGAGGTTCACTTACTTTGTCTAGTCTGCACTGTGGATGTGTGCTTGTGTTATCAGTTTAGTTAGATTGTGTTTGTCTATAATTGCAACTTTTAGTTATATATATTTGGTTATATATAGTTATATATATTATAATTGCGATCCCATTTTATTAGTAATCAGTGCAGAAATCCACGTAATTCCTAGGGATTTACCTATTTTTCCTTGTAACTGTGTACTATTGCTTATATCTGCAAGTTATAAGTCTTACTATCTCTACTACGTGTCGTTCCATGATTTAAACATTGTTCCTTACAGTTTTCTAATCATACCAGTTCACGCACATCTGTCATTTTCCTAACATTTATGATAATGTTTTTCGTGCTCATTATACAACATCATTTGTTCTTGTTGTCCAAATAATTTGCCTTCATCATTATCAGTCTTCACAAGATACAAACAGCAATAATTGTGGATTCAGGAATTCATGGTTGAGTAACTTTTTTGCAATGTGTTCTGACCTTACTTTTAGTAAAGATATTTAGCTGAACTATCTGAAAAGACAACCTTGGATAACTATGCTGATAAGAGAAGTTGCCAAGTCATGTTTACAGCAGCTTTTACTCTGATTAACTGGTTCTGGCCCCTTTTCATCTGAGCAGTGGATTCCATTAGTCCATATTCAGCCATCATTCTGACAACAGCATATCTGGAAATGTATCATTTCAAACAGATAAAAGAACATGCACAGAAATCATTTATATAGTAAAGAGGAACCAGGTGTATTCCATGTATTTGATATGTGGCAGCACTTTATCGTCCTGAACCCCAGATATCTGTAACTGTCAACAATCAGATCCTACATGCCAATAAAAGATTGAGAAATATTGCGTCTACAAAAAAACATCAAATTGGACATCCAATTTCATATTTTACTTGAAGAAAATGTTTGATGAAAAGAGCTTTGGTTTGTGGGCAGCTCATTTAGACTGCTACAACTATTTGCAAACTATTTGCTAATTAAATATTTCAGCTATTTATTCACAAATTTGATTTTATTTATTCTGAAATTATTTGCAAAGGGGCCTTGCTACCAAAACCATGGTTCTGTTCCCTTTTAAATATGACAGTCTTTTTGTAAGTTGTATAATTGGTTCTTACTAAACTGTACATAAGTATTTTTATCTTAGGATAAATAATTAGATATTAGAATGTAGGTGTAGATGGTGTGTGTATTTTCTGGATGCCTGAATGTGTAGATGGCAAGAAATGAATTTGGATTTTGTCTCAATATTTCTATATTGTGGTTACTATTCACAGTTTGTCCAAGATAATACATATGTGTGGGAAAGGCATATTGTTAATTTGGCTGCTTTTGGACAATGGGACATATGTTATACACGGTTGAGCAGAGTGCTCCTGGCGCTCTGCTTCGAAGGAATGCATGAAAAGATGAATGATGGGGATTACATTGTTTGAATGGCCAGCTTTGCAAACTTTCTAGCAAAGAAGCTGCTTGGTGAAGCACACTGATTGGGCTGGCAGATCAGAGCATATTATTCATAATGTGCTGTATTTTTTGTCATGTAACAGATGAGAAGCCAAGAGAGTTGTCCAAGATGAGAGGTATTCTGAACTACCACTTAAAACCAGCTTTCAGTGTGGGTTGTGTTGTAAGGTCCTGTTTTTATTGCATGGTGGGTTTGAGATTTCAGCTCAGTTCAGCTCAGTTTCACTGTCATTTTCACTAATGATAGATAGAACAGCAAAACATGCATGGAGTTTTCCCCAGTGTCCAGAAACGTTTTTTTCCCCATGTAATGCTTTTAGTACATACGGTTATAATCTTCATAATTTTTATATCCATAAATCTCCACGCTCACTTTATTAGAATTCCTTCTCTGGTAGCGCCGCCTTCCTGGTGTTCAGTTAGAATGTTGCCCATTAAATGCACAGTTTAGGCTGGCTGTCCTCTAGCCCTTTGTTAATGGTATCTGACCACAGAGCCAATGTAAGTGGGATATTTTTAAATTTATTTAGTGGACCTACTGATGTATAAAAACCCCAGCAACACCACTGAGCCTGGTAGTTGTACCTCTGCCACACACAGTTCCTACCACCAAATATGATCTGGTCAGCAGTGGTCCTGTGGTCTAAAACTAACCAACGATGAATGGGATGGGGGGGCTGATAACTAGTGAGGCAGAAGATAGGAAACAAGGTGCCAGTGAGTAGAAGCACAGGGTAGACGTTTCTAATAAAGTAAGTTTTCTGATATTCTGCCAGTTAACTCTGTATCATGCATGTGGTAATATAATATAATTATATAACCTACATATATTTAAGGTGCATAACAAAGTAACCACATACTACTTTATATAAAACATTGGTCCATAACGTCACATGAATCATTTAATGAAGAATAATTTCTTTGAACTGATCAAACTCAACTCTAAACTAATAGCCTTGTGGATTGAGCCTTGAGTGTTTGCACTGTGGCATTCATTTTTTTTAAATTCAGCTGCAATGATTACATCAGCAATCAAGGCTTTCAATCTCTAGAGCCTTCCTACGCCAAAGATGCTGGGTTGAAGCTGAGGGAAGCGCTTAAACAGCAACTCCTCATCATCCACGAGAGAATAGAGGCCCGGAAAATAGCCAAAATGGCCCTGGCCGAGGTCAGAAACATCATAGCCAAGGAGGAAGAGGAGAAGGCCTTGAATCGAATCAGGGAGGAGTCGGAGACTAAAGCCTGGGAGAGAGCTGAGGCTCGGCTAAAAGAGGAAGGCGAGAGAATAGAGAAGGAGGATGTGGAAAAGGCCATGGAGAGGATCAAGAGGGAAAAGGAAGAGAGGGAGAAAATGGCAGAGAAGGCAAAGGCAGAAAAAGCTGAAGACAAAGAAAAGCCAGAGAAGGAAACGCAAAAGAAACCCCTTGATAAGCCTGCTGACGTTGAGGGCAAAACGGCTGAGAAGGAGGGCAAAGGGAAAGAAGCCAAAAAGACTAAAAAGAAACAGTAACGCGTCTCTGATGTGAAGAGCAGCTAATATGTCGCACGTTTTGAGAAAGGTCTCGCTCGTCATTTGGTCAGATTTACTGAACGCTCATGTTTATGGCACATGGGGGAACCGGTTTAGCTGCTCAGTGCCTTAAGTGACATGCACACAGGTCTCAAAGGGCCGTGAGAGTTGGATAATAGGCAAGGTGCTATATGCTAACATAGTCTTTTCTGCTTCTGCTGAATGTTTTGTCCTATTAGAAGTTAGCTGCCTGGTTTTATTTTGGACCCGTTTTGAGGTCTTTGTAAATTGCACAGTGCACACTGATTCCCTGATGGGTAAAAAAAACAAAACAAAACAAAAAAAACGGAAGGGATCAGCTTTGGTGCTGTTAATAAAAGGGTTATCTGTGATGTTTCAATACTTGGACTGTTGTATTCAAAGTCACGTTTTGATTATTGATTGAAAAACCACAAAGAATCTATGGCTTGGCTTGGCTTGACTTGAGAATCAGAAACCACACAAGGTACTAGGTACAGTTGTTTATGCTTAACAGGTTTGAGATTTTATTTTATTTTATAAATTAAAGAAATACAATCATACACTCTCGCTTGTATGTTCTATTGGTTTCCTCCTTAAGTGAAATCCTTGTCTTCACTACAAAGCTATAAATAAAAAGTTGTGGAGCAAAAGTAAACCAAATGTTAATTCATTGTTTTAAACTGCACAATGTGAATGATTTATGCTTATATTATCAGTAATTTGATGAATGTTTTATGACTTGAACACAGTTCTGTTTTTGTATAACTGCATTACACCTGTGGCTCATGTATCTACATGCACATGCAAAACCCTTAGGACTGAAAGATAAGCCTATTGCTGTGACCCCACCTGCTAAAGAAGAGAGCCCTGCAGCACCTGCTGAAGAAGAAGGTAAAGGTTGCATTAGATTCTTATCACATGTTTAAAGCCCATGGTAACATATTTTGATTGGATTTTTTTGTATAAAACTAAACTTAGATGTTCAGTAAAGTTCAGTAAAACAGAAAGCACAAATATAATGAAACTTCTCAAAAATGGCCAAACTGCACTCCTGAGAACAATCTGTTCTTAAAATGCTAATGAATGTGCATGATTGACAACCTTACCATGGCAACACACAGCCTTGAGGCAGATATGTTTTTTTACGCAGAATTGCGGTTGTGATTTCACAAATCTTTAGGGTTTACTAAGGTTCAGTGGTCCGTAACGGAGTTACCAGTCCACCTTGAGGCTGCCCCGTGTGGCCCTTGGCCCTCCCGTTCAGTGCCCATTGCCTCTCCGCTTCTTCACTTCGGCAGACAGCTATGCGCTGTGCTGGTAGGGCAGTATATGGCGGTCAGGGGATTGCCCCAGCTACAGTGTGGCGCTGGGAACTTCCGCCCGTCACGGCACCCAGAGGCTAAATTCGGACGGGGGGGGCGACTGGGCAAGCAGGGCAGTCACTCCCCCAGTTGTGGATTAGGTTTTCTCTCGCCAACTTTAGCTTTAGCATTAGCATTTACTCTCCAGATTGCCCAGACTCAAAGAAAGGGCGGAGCCATGTTAGCACTGTGATTGTCATAAAGGCATACTTTGTGCATTTATACTGGGAGGCCCTGAGCAGCCATATTAACTGAGGAAAACTCAGATTTAGGTTCCCAATGGCTTTTAAGGTAGACATATTAGTATGATTTTATATAGTTATATAATCTAGATATTAGTAGTATATGGGGACATTATTCCACCTTCCCAAAAGTTAACACCTTTCTTAGATGCTTTGATTAAAATACTCTCAGAGTCCAGCATCAACAGCATCCTTTTCACCCTGTTCAAACAGCCCTGTTCAGAATGGTTCTTTTAAAGGAAAATGAGCCACTGCTCTTCCCAACCATTTCCATTCCTTGTTTCTGTTACACCAAGCAGAATCTGAATGCCCTGTTGAATGCCCCACTTGAGCAACCCTCAAAACTGACAGGATGTCTTATTTTAGTTTGAATTGGTAGGCACTCAAGATACAGAATGGTATGTGCACAAACACTGAAAAAGAGTTTTCCATATTCATTTAAATTGCACATCAGCTTGTATTGAATTTATATTTATCTTTTTCCTTTATAAGGAAAAAGAATGTTCAAGATAGATATAATGCCACCCCCCATAAAAAGGGCAAATACATGTAGGTTAAGCATGCAGTCTATCTATTGATGCAGTTATGTTAACTGATTTGCTTTAGTGCTTTAGGCCTCTCTTTCACATAGCTTAAATCTTTTATGTCCTTAGGCATGAATTTACTCTTCTTGTGTTGTGGTGCACAGTTGTGCTTCCAAATATCTACAGATGTTGTATAATCTGCTAGGACTGAGGCCTGAATCTGTACCTCACATGTAGAATGTTAAAAACTCAGTTCACTCAGTGCACTCAGTTCAGTTCAGCCTAATTAAGCAATTAAGACACTTCAGACTAGCTCTTTTTAAAAAGAGAAAGAGGACCCACATCTAGTGCCTTGTTTTGCACAAGTTGATTGCAAGGTTGCACACTGAGTTTACCTGCAAATGCCTTTGTGCTCACAACAGTAAGAGTAAGTATCCATCACTGGGACTGGGACAAAGGAGTCATCTAAATAAAATCAGTGTGGGATGAGCGCAAATGTGAGCCATCTGCACTGTTAGCAGTTTTTTTTTTTAAACACTAGCTTGACATTAGTATTTCAATCATGTGTACAAGCTCTGACTGTGCTGATAAACTGGTCTTGCCACATACCAATTTGTTGTGAATGTAGGGCTGGCCCACCTTGGATTGAAAAAAATATATTAACACCAGTCAAGCCCATGCAATAGACGTTCCCGTCCTTCAAAACATTTGCTTTGACTTACTGGTTGTTGAGTTAGCCCCTAAATGAGGCTTGTGCTAAATGTGGTGTAAAAACTGTGTAATGATAAGAAAAATGGAGTGTAGAAGGTCTCCTGTGCTGGGACGGCCCTGATGACCAAAATCAAGCGATTATAAACAATGCTAGAAGGTATTATGAAATTATTCGTTAAGGTCACAACCGAAGAATGGCAGTGCCTAATGAAAGTTTTTAATCCCCTTCAGAGTAATGCATGTTTTTGAATCTGCACAAACTTCAGAGCTTGTTTTGAGATTTCTCATTGTCTGCCTCTGTCCTCACAGCAGCTTCAGAAGAGGATATTCAAGCTGCTGAAGTTACCGAAACGGCTCAGTCTCCACCGGGTATAGGTCTTTTCTATGCGTGAGGGGTATTTTTTTCTACACTGGAAAACAAAGTAGCTCAAATTTAATAGAATTCTAACAAATTTATTATAGAACCAGAACCTGTGGAGGAGGAGCCCGAGGCGGTGGAGGAGGAGCCCGAGGCGGTGGAGGAGGAGCCCGAGGCGGTGGAGGAGGAGCCCGAAGCGGTGGAGGAGGAGCCCGAAGCGGTGGAGGAGGAGCCCGAAGCGGAGCCCGAAGCAGTGGAAGAGGAGCCCGAAGCAGTGGAAGAGGAAGTAGCTGAAGCTGAACCAGAGGTGGCGGAAGAAGTTCCTGAGGAAGAACCCGAAGTTGTAGAGGAAGAGCCAGAAGTAGAAGAGGCTGAGCCAGTTCAGGAAGAAGCTGCTCCGGTGGAAGAGTGGATTGAAGAGGCAGTTGAAGAGGCTGCCCCAGTGGAAGAGGCAGTTGAAGAGGCTGCCCCAGTGGAAGAGGCAGTTGAAGAGGCTGCCCCAGTGGAAGAGGCAGTTGAAGAGGCTGCCCCAGTGGAAGAGGCAGTGGAAGAGGCTGCCCCAGTGGAAGAGGCAGTGGAAGAATCTGCCCCAGTGGAAGAGGCAGTGGAAGAACCTGATGCAGTGGAAGAGGCAGTCGAGGAGCCTGCCCCAGTGGAAGAACCTGCACCAGTGGAAGATGCAGTGGAGGAGCCTGCCCCAGTGGAAGAGGTAGTCGAAGATGTAGTCGAAGTGGCAGTTGAAGAGGCTGCCCCTGCAGAAGAACCAGTTGAGGAGGACTTTGAGGAGGCTGCCCCTGCAGAAGAACCAGTTGAGGAGGCCATTGAGGAGGCTGCACCTTTTGAAGAACCAGTTGAGGAGGCTGCCCCTGCTGAAGAGGCAGTTGAAGAAGCTGCTCCTGTAGAGGAAGAAATTGAAGAGGCAGCCTCTGTTGAAGAAACAGTTGAGGAAACTGTTTCTGTTGATGAACCAGAACCTGTTGAAGAGACCGTAGAAGATGCAGCTCCTGTTGCGGAAGAAGCAGCTATAGAAGAAGAGGCAGAGGAGGCTGAAATGGAACAGGACGAAGTCCTTCATGAAGAACAGGTTGAGGACGAGCCAGAATCAGATTTAGCGGAAGAGAATGGTAAGAATTGTGTTATTTCAGTTCTACCAAGCCTGGAACGTTTTTCTCTGGTCTGCTTGCATCCTTAAATGGCTCTGTGTTTTGGATAGTTTGCCAAAGGATTCTTCCACAATGCTTTTATCCATCGCTTCTTTAGGAAGACTGTATATTATTTTCACTGCACAGATGGTATCTGTGCTATCCTGATATGTAGTACCTGTAGCTATGTAGGAAAATAAATAAATAAATAAATAATATATTATATATTCTGGACAATTTGTTTGGAGTACACGCTAGTGAAATAAGCTAAATGATGACCAGAGCTGGTTTGTACTTGTGATTATTGTAATTACAGTCACATGCAAAAATCATAATACACAAAGTGTCAAATTTCTCTGAATTGCAATGAATTCTGAAATTCTGAATTTTGCAAGTAGCTTAAGCACAGTCAGATCATTTGAATGCACTGATTGATCCATGTACAAAGAAGATGCACTGTAGTTTTCCCAATTGAATTACAAATGCGGTCAGTTGCTGACTTGTGGTCAGTTCACTCAACCCTACAAGTGTTAAATTTGGTATTTTGTTTATAGTATTCATAAAACTTCCACAATAACACTGACTGTAAAAACTACTGTTTTGAACAGAAGAGACACAGGAAACAGAGGTCACAGATTCAGAAACAACAGAAGAAGCAGGTGGGCTTAGAGACAACACATCACAAATACAATTTCTTTTCTAATTACGAGATTGAGCTTCTGTAACTGTTTTTCTTTTAGTTATTTTTGTGACTTATTTAATGTGTGATGTTAATTGTGTTTGAATTACTTTATTTCTGCTGTTTAACCATTTCTCCCAACCCACAGAAATAGAGACAGAATCGCCAAGTCAGTACGAAGGTAAGTAAACTAAATCCAATCTTAAAAACAAAATGTTGGTAAATATAGCACTGGTTTTTATACTTTGACATAAAATTTTTACAGATGAGGTAGCTGCTGAGGAAGAACACTCAGAAGAGGACGTTACAGGTTAGAAAATAAGTTTTGTACTATTAACAACAAAACATAAAATGCATAAAATATTTATATGGATATTTATGTGACATTTAATATGAACATAATATTCAACAGAATAAGCTCACTTTTGCCATGTAGATTTGTCTGTTAAAATTAATAAATGCTAAATTTGCTAGATTTAACTTGGCACATGCCTATCCAGGTACTGGTAGCTCTTGTGGTGAATGTTTTAAAGACATTTAGCTATGTATGCCATTTTGTATTTATCTTTTCTCATGCTGTCTTATATATGAAATAGCATGCAACATAGGGCTGGGCAATATGGTAAAATACTATATCACGATATTACATTTTTTCGTGATGCACCATACTGTACTGAATACAATGATTTTTATTCTTCATCTGCTGCTCCCTATCTAATTAAGCCAGTCTAATTACAATGTTAGTAATGAAACCTGCAGCTGATCAGTGGTTATAAAGCACCAACAGTCTCCTCCATATACTTAGAAACGCTTATTGTTATCACCATAACAGAATTTATCACAATATGATAAATATCATCATATTGCCCAGCTCTAATGCAACATAATCAACAGTTTGATATCTAGAGCCTCGACTATATTCTTCTGTCTACCCACATATGCTAATCAAAATAGGCCAGTTTCTGCTGTTCAAATAATATCTGTTGTGTACTTTACAACCAGTTTACTTTAGCAATGTAACTGGATGCAATTTACTACACCTTTTCTTACTGGGTCGACAAAAGCTTTCCCATAGTTACAGGCCATTTCAGTCAATGTAGATTTTATGAAATTGGGCAGGCCAACACACAATCAATGTTTTACTTTGCATGTTAACCAGATTCATCACTGCTTTACAGAGACACTGAACTTTGGTCCTTTTTTTTCTTTTTAATGTAGTAGATAAGATCGCCAGAACACAGCTGCCCTCTTGTGGCTCCTGAAATACAGGCCGACAGTTCTGATTCCTGCCACTTCAAAATGGCAGATGCTGGTCTAAGGCTCATATTTATCAATCTTTCCGAAGTTAAACGTTTAGGGGCCAGAATCAAAAAAGCTTTCCTATACAAAAAAACTAATTTTAAAATAAACACTAAGAAGTTCAGAAAGTCTTATTATTAGTAAGTAAGATTTGAGCCACAGGAGGTTTTCTCCTATAGCCATCTGTAACAAACCTTTTATATACTGTGTTTTACAGCATAATAACAGCGTGATGAACAAGATATTTTTAATTAGTTTTTTTTTTTTTTTCACTTAAATCTGTGCAGTGGATAGCAAAATGGAGGACAACAGAACCTCAGTTTTTTCTTAAACTAACAGTACTTTTAAGAATCTTCATTTTATTCCTGTAAAATTGGGCATTAATTGTGTAATTCACTTATTTAAACTGATCATTTTAGAGGCTGGCCTTCTGACTTTTTACAGTCTAAGACCAGCATTAAACCATCATAACATAAAAAAATGAAAATCTTTTAGTATTTATGAATGCGGATAGTTCTTAGATACAAACAACACCAAACATAGGACATCCATGACAAAGGTACGCAACAATTTAAAACTGATCCAAATGAATTTAGGAGAAAAAATAAATAATAAATAAATTTTACTTAATTTCTATTTTCTAACTTAATTATGAAGTTAACAAATAACTCAAGTGTTTAATTCTTAATACCCTTTTGTAAATCCGGCATCCGTTTTTCTCTCTTTTGATTTTACTACAAAAAGGAAAACCCCAAATATGTAACAATGCTAAAACAGTAACAATTGTTAAGTTGCAGAAATAAACACTTTATGTTTGACAGTGATTAAATGTTACTGTATCTAAACAATTATCAACCATCTACTATCCATTATGTTTCCCTTTTCTGCAAACCAATTATTATGATGGTAGTGGGAGGTGATGATATTGGTTAACATTAGTTTTGGTCTTCAAACTGGTGCCTAGTTATGTCATCACAGATCTGATGTTTTAAGTCTGACTTGTTCTGATTATCCTCTTGTGATTAACAGAAACGTAAAATCGGAGGCTGCGTGTCTGCAGAAGAGAGAAGCAGCCATATGGCATTCCACTACGAGTAAACAGCTCAGTGTTTGCAAGGTGGAGTAACAAAGGATGAAAATAGAATTTTTGTATTGTTTTGAGGGTTTTTCTGTTTTTGTTTGTTCCGTTTCGACACTTAAATATATTGGATGACAATGTGGTTTCTTGTGTATATACGAAGTACACATTTTTAAAAAGGTTTTAATTGTTCTCTCATCTTTTTTTGGATTTTGCTGTCATTCCTCTTCCCCTCTGAATATCTTTACTGTAATTCCCAGTGAAACCTTTTCTTTCTTCCTTTAAAGTAGATGTGAAGGTAGCAGCTTTTTCACCATGCTGAGTGGTAGATTTATTTTCCTGTGTATTCCAGCAGAGGTACATGTTGCTTTGTAAGGTTTTTATTTCATTTTATTTTTTTTAAATATCTTCACATTGTATTGTATCTGATTTGTGACTTCATCAGTGTCTCTCCCTGTTGAGTTGTCTGTTAGAATAGAAAACAAATGTTGTTTTAATGTGAAGGTACTATGCAAAGCTGCACTGATCTTTGACAGTGATTTCACTACGTGTAGTATTACCATTATGTATTGAGAAGACTTTTCTAATGTTGCATATCAGAGGCAAATTTATGCTGGCAGGTTAACTAAGACAATTCCCAGGTGTGTGTGCGTGTGTGCAGTTGATGTTAGTGCGTTTGTATAAAAGTATAACTTTGCAGAACAATCCTATGAGCCATGTTTCTCAGAATCTTTCCATCTTTCCTTTTTTCATTTTTTAAAATTGTATTTTTTTTTAATTTAAATTTTTAGTAGCTTTTTGCCCCATTCAATCAAAATCATCCCAATACTGCAAATTTGCACAGAGCTTAGGCAGAAGAAGGTGTGTTACATTTCATATACCATAGTATTGATTTCACCAATCTTTTTTTTTTTTTTTTTTGGCTTGCCTTCTGAAATGAGATTAAAGTGAAGTGACTGTGGATTGACTTACAAATGCAGTAGGTGGGGGCCATGCACACATCAAGTACCTCTTTCAGTCTTTCATGTTTATGCTTTACAAATAAACATTCATAAACTAAGCATTACTGTTTCACACACAGACTCCAGCTGCTGTTTGTTTATGAGGGTCTGTGAAACAGTAAGCCCAGGTCTTCACAAACAGAACCATTCAGTGGGAACATTGGCAAACTTAAAATTTGGCAAGTGAAAATATCTTAAATGTAGTACAAAAAGATAATTTCTCATTTTAAAACTGTTTAAATGCAGTAGGCAACAACAATGTCCTCCTGTGATAGACTAGGGTTCAATTCACCAGCCATCTTTGGTAAGACTCCCAACTCTCAACTCTCCTACCTGTGTAACATTATTCACATGCTGTAAATGTAAACTTTAGGTACACAACTTCCAATAAAATAAGAATTTATTAGCAGGTGAAATAATCAATAATGTGATAAATACTGAAAAAGAGATTCTCACTAGGTGTGAGATGAATTCACTTGCTAATAAAGTTAATAAAGATTTATAAAAGCCAGTGCTTTAGTAAAGCAATAAAGCAATAATTGGCAAGTGCATTTAGTTACTCTAAAATCTTAAGGCCTCAGTGGTCTGTGTTTACTCTTAATTAATGTTGTTGCTGTGAGTAGGATCATGCTTATTTCCACTACGCCAACAGTAATGTAGCTCTGACACTAAGAGACTACTGTCCGTTTCAATTTGGGCTCCTTAACCGTGTCACTGTGGATTCAGCCTCCCAATCTCTTCTTTTTCTTTCTTTCCTGTAGTTTTATACTGTTTGAACATTACTGTCCTAAGAGGCCTGCCAGAATAAATGTTTTAGGACCGGCTGAAGAGGATGCAATATAGCTTTTAGAGAATATTTTTGTTTTTCTATAACACTCAAGGGTCTTTTCTACTCAACATTTTGCAGTCAATGTGAATTTTTAAAGTGGTATTAACTTTTACGCAATGCAAAATTTACAAATAGATTTGTGGTTTTACTTTGAGATTTTAAAGTCTTTCTAGGGAGATGTTTGTAATTGATGAAACAAAGTGTTAACTTTTCAAAGCCATATGTGATCGGTGGATTCAGCAGCTTGCTAAAACCAGCAATAAATCGATCAGTGAGGGTTTATCTTATTGCAGTCCACTAAACAGGAGTTTACCCCAGTGGCTTTTTTAATAAATAGGTTTACATGATATCCTGCTGTATAGGCTAACACACTTTAAGTTATTGCAATTTTAGGGACTTTTGGGTGGCTTGTCACAATTCTGTAAGCAACTGTAAATTCTGTTTGAGTGCTGCAATAAAGGTTTGGGACAGAAAAGGCTTTTCTCTTGGGTCTCATTCATATTGCGTTTTCAGTGTGAAGTTTGTAAATGTTCAAGAATTGTTTTTGTTCAAGAAACAGCATTGATGCCTATTGACTCAACTGATGGTGCTTAATAAACAGCTTAGAAATGTATAAATTATAATTATATATATAATAATAATTAATCCTGTTACAAAGATGTTTACAGTAATGTTTTTTTGTTTAGGCTTGTTTGCTATGTGATTTTAAGGTTTATTCATAATTCATAACCTGGACATAACCAGACATTTTTGGCATTTTAATTTTCATTTATGTGCAGTCCTAGAAAGCACTCTGTACCTAGTTGGAAATGGTTAACTGCTGAGAATTTAGCAACAGTCCTCAACAACCCTCATCTGGCCATGTATGGAATATGATGGGACAAGTGCACCAAAACATAAACCATGTTAGATAGGGTGCAAAAAAGGGGGCCTTGGGGATTATTTCTGGAAATGGAAAGCAGGAGAAAAGCAGCTGAAGTACAGCTTGTGAGACAGTTTGACATCACCCACTGCATGACCTTTTCCTTCCCAAGAGAGATGACTGCAGGGAAGACAGCTGAGGAACTCCCACGACCTGTCTTTTAGTCGAGTAGAAAATCTCCCACTCCATCTTACCTAAAGCACAAATGATCAAACATGAAATAATAAATGTCAGGCAAATTGTGGTCTATTGGTTCTTCTTGATCTCCATTACAATCACCCTCCAAGTTAATGATTACACTCTAAAATTAGCCCTTATTAGAGCTTTTGAAATGTACGACATCTTTTCCTCAGTCTGGCACTGTCAGTTCATTTGTAGTAAGATCAGACATGAACTGACCTGTGTGTACAGTCCTGTGGTGCCTGATGAATCAGCTTAGTTGCAGCATAGTAAATACTGAGCACATTACAGATATCCACAGCAAATAAAACATATCTGGACCAGGTATTAATAAAATACTATGTCCCTGGATCGCAACACCTACACCTGAACATTAAAACAACCTACCCACCAAACCCCTTAGCTACACTACATGTCCATATGTTTGTGGACACCCCTTCTAATGAATACATCCGGCTACTTTAAGTTTCACCCATTGCTGACACAGATGTGCAAATGCACACACAGCTTGTCTACTCCCTGTAGAGAAGAAGTACTGCCAATAGAATAGGACCCTCTGGAGCAGATCAACATCATGACCCTATTGGCAGAGGGGTATAAAGCCCCCCAGCATTGAGGAGCTGTGGAGAACAGTGTTCTCTGGAATGATGGTGGTGGTGGTGGTGGAGCTCCATCCAGTACTTAAGGGATGGGTTGTGGATGGTGAGGTGGGGTGGAGATCATTATCCAACATTCTGACCTTCCTAATACCCTTAATCAATTCATCACAGCAATGCTCCTCCAAAATCTAGGAGAAAGTCTTCTCCCCTGAACAGTAGAGACAGTTACTCCAACAAATGCAGAACAAACCTTTTCTCAGTACTTTAATTTCGGAAGAAATAATGAATGAACATGTGTCCAAATACTTTTGTCCATATAGTGTATACCTGTAAATGTATTACTTTCTGTTCTAGAGAACAAAGAAACGTAGTGCTACTACTGCAGATATGGGCATTACTGAAGTGAGCTAGCTAGAACATCATTAGCTAGTAAGCTAACCAGCTGGCTCACCCACCTGCTTCAGCAGCTTCTGTGTAAAATCTCCTTTTTACACAGATTTTCTCCACCAAAAGTGCTTCATTACTTTAGTTACTTTAATATTTTCCTCAGAAATGTCTATACATGTATGTTGTTTATTATATTTGGTCGTTTTTCGTCCATTTCGGTGCTTTTCTTCAGGATTTGGCGAATTTAGCTCCTCTTCAGAACGGCTGAAGCTTATAACGGTCAACCAGTTCAAAATTTAAAAAATGCCTCGCGCGGCATTTGATTGGTCGTTAGTGACACGGAGGAAGAGTATAACTGCGATCTTGCAGTGTGATTGGCTGAGAGGCATTCTATATGCTTCAATCTCACAATAAGATCATATACAATAAATAATTATAGAATATTATCCTTCAATAAAAACAATAACAATAACAATGTATTTGACGACTGTCTGATCATATAAAATAGGACAGAATAAAAATACAAATATATGGTTAACTATCGTATATACGTAAATAATATAGGAATAACAGCATGAACGTAACTGTTCAAGTATATATAGCTATAGAATGTATATAAATATATAGAAGTAGAAGGTCGGAATCAAAAATATATACGGTTTTAATGTGCAGTTGAATGTCCATAAGCATTAGGGTGTGGTGCGATATTGGATATAAGTGTGAGTATATATGCACACTGTTTTGCAATATGCATGAATATAGTGAATAGCTAATAAATAGTAATATAAGTCATATAAATATGTAAACAAAAGTTGCAGTTGCAGTTATTGTTGTTGACAAAATACTTGATGTCCTGAATAAATATCGAATAAATGATCAAAAGATTCCTGTTGCTGAGATTTTAATATTTTAACATCAAATGTTTAGGTTTTGTATATAAAAGAACAAGAGTTTTAATAAAAAGAAAAGAGATTAGAATGTGTTCATTGATCAATATTGTGGTCTGTGTTGTTGATGCACTGCAACGCCCAGTAGAGGACGCTACAACCCAGGTTTTCCTGTGCGAGGTGAGACCATGTGGTGAGCTCACTCCTACTAGGACTTCAGAGGGTTTCCTGTGAAAAGAAACACTGGAAATGAGTCATTACTGAGAAGAATAACATTGGGCTGCACTTGTGAAGAACTTGTAATCCTTACTTTTTCCACAAGAGTGACTCTCGGTTTGGCTCGCCCGGCCTTCTTGTCTGCTCTCCAGTCTCTCGATCCAGCCTGAAGTTCATTATTTTCAGTCACCACATGCAATAATGGAGGCGGCTATTGAATGAATTTTGAACAAAACTCTTTTGCCTGAGTCGGGAGGGTATCAAATGATGTGAATTCGTCTCTTTGCCAAGAGATAATTGTGTGAAGCAGTAGATGATTACCTCACAATGGCCTAGTAGACAGCAGGAGGATGAGATTACAGAATCAGTCCAGAAACAGTTACAGCTGTGTTATGGACTCTAGTGAGATACAGCATAGAAAAAGGATTTAGATTTAGCTTGTATGAAAATCCAACTTCATATTCATTGTGCTGTACCATGAGGGTATCAGTGCTCTCCATTGACCTTTTTGCCCAATTTAAAATAGCTTTATGTATCCCTACCCCTTAACTTTGAGGGTCAACTCCTTAATTTAACACATACCTATCTACATATATTAGCTAGTTAGCAAACACAGTATATCATCTAGTATTCATAACTGAGTATTGCCTACTGATGGGCATTGGCATCTATTAATCATTTTTTTTCCATGTAATTACGACGTAGTAAGCTCTAATATGTCCTAACCTTAAGTATTTAAGTGTACAAATTTTGTATGAGATAAAAACAAAGAAAACACAAAAACAGGGTGGAATGCTCCAGGGCTCAATACTAGGACCAACTGCTATTGTTAAAAAATGAGGCACACCAGTGTCTATCAATGCTGTTAGTGGTGATCAGAGATTCACAAGCCTGCGCTGTTCTTTGCATAATGACATCAAATAATAATTTTTTAATATATTTGCCTTTTTGTGTCTTACATTTTCAAGCTTTTCTTCAGGATCTAGCAAAATAAGGTATTCATAATGTTTAAAGACTAACGATTAGCAAATCCAACATTTAAAAATTGCCTCCCACTGTCTGTGATTGGTTGTTAGATGATGAATATAATTCTGATCTTGCAATTTGATTGGCTGAGATGTCCTACAAATAGATAATTACAGTTTATTCTTATAGTTAAATAACTTTTTGTGAGAATAATAGCTCAGTAAGTATACAGTTTAAGGGGGCACACACTCAAGGCCTACTGAACGACCTAGACTTCTATAATTCCATGTAATTGTAAATAATAAGCCCCAGTGTGTAATAACCCTAAAAAATAAAATGTGCAATTACTTTGTTCAATGTGTAGAGCAAAGAAAACACCAAAACAAACAGAGTGGGGTGCTTCAGGGCTCAATACTAGGACCCACTACTGTTGTTAATAATGAGGCCTACTGGCACACCGATGTTCACCCATGCTGTCAGTGGTGATCAGTAGAGATCCACAGGCCTCCACACTTTTCTATGCATGACGCCATCCGTGGACGCTATCCACCCCCCTCCTCCTCCACCCGGAGAGAATGGGGTGGGTCGGAATGGGAGGTGGCCGGTGTGTGGGGGATGAGGCTCTTTTGTCCTAAGCGGTGATGCAGCTAATCTAAAAGACCTGCGATGGACGCCTCTCTTCGGCAGCAGTGCAGGCCATTGGACCCCACCCCTCGAGCTGGGGGGATGGGGAACGGCGTGAGAGGCCATCAGGGGGAGGGAGAGAGGGGAAGAGAGGCGAGGAGGGATGAGGAGAGCGATGGGGGAGGGAGGAAGGTCATTAGTCAGTGAGAACAGCAGGACACACTAGTGCACATTACAGCCCTGGCCACCTTGTGTATTGTCCTCACTCACAGGCCGAGATGACTGGAGGAGGATCCACTGGAGTTCAGTTTCTAATCTCCTCCAGGGGGATGGGCCTCCCTGTTTTGTAATGCTAATCCAGGCTGTTGGGGCAGGTAAAGATATGTAGGACGTGTAAATGACGGAGCGTTTCCCCTTGTGTCTCTCTATGAGACAGGAGGGGGGTTTGTTTTAGGGGTGACCCTTTCTTTCAGTGCTCTCCTCTACTTAGCGTGTTAAAGGGGATATTCTAACATTTTTAAACCTAATCTCCCTGTGCTGCATTTGTAGCGCACCACCAGGTACCACAGACGTCTATTTGGACATGATTGCTTGTACCAAAGAAAGTATGGAACCAGTTGACTAAAAAATAACCCTTAATAAACCCGAAGTGCTGAATTCCCCCACTAAATGTTTATGAATCCTTTAGTTAGTGTTTGTAAATCAAGCTGTAAATCTATGGAATGGGACTCCTTTTTTAAAAAAGGAAAAAGTTGTAGTAGTTCATCATCAGTGTAATAATAATAATAATAGTAAAAATAATACGCTTTACAACAAGAAACCGACACAGAATAAAATTATGAATGTCCCAATCTATTTTTGTTTTTGCACTAATATGAGTCTACTCATAATGCTGAATCCAGCCACGCGGGTAAGATATAGTTTTGGGTGAGATATGCTGCTAATTCATTCTGAAGTAAAATCTTAGTTTTTAGTAACAGTTTCTTTAATAAGTGTGTTTCATATCTTACAATACAGCCTGACTGACCTCCCTGATCTACACTACAGATAAACTGTTCTTTAATGACACCTAGAGGGCACTGAGGGAACTCTGCTAAAGCAGTAAAAACAAAGGATCGGAACTGGATCTGGATTAAAATATCTAATAGCCCATCCATTCAAATATGCCTGGATCATTGGCTCCAACTTAGTGAAAACCAGAGCAAAAGTGCCTGAAGTTTGACACACCTTCAACACAAAAGAGTGAAATATTCAGACAGTTTATCACCAACAAATCCAAATACGGGACGAGAACAAGAGGAATACTGTGCTCCATTAACTCAGTCTGAGCTGCCTGTGGAATTCCACAAGTAGCATTTGTTCACAGCCAGTCCATAATGTTGACTGTTGCCATACCATCGGCAGACACAACCGCGATTGGTTGATCCTACAAAAATGTGAACAGAAGGTGACAATGTTCACATTTGGTGTGTTATACATCATTGGTTATACACGCGTTATACCTCTTAGATACATGACATACAATATAGATTATATACATATATATATGTTTATGTAAATTGCCTGTATAAATCGTGTTCAGAGTGTAAAGGCTGTAGCCACTTCCTGCAGACCCCCTAGTGGCCAATATGGGAATAGGCCTCTTCAATGGGTGTTTACTGGTGCAAATCTGTATCCAGATGTGCGAGCATGTTCACATTGCACCAAGAAAAACAGATCAGTGTGTAGAATCCATCAATGCTTTACCTTCTTGTTGGATGCGCAGTGTTTTTTTCTAAAGTGAGTGTGTGCGAGGATCTGTAGGAGCTTGTTATTGTTTTATGTAATCAGAGAGAAGATAAACCGCAGTGATGGGGTCCTAACCACTGAAGAACAGGATGAAAGGAGGCTAACAAAGTATACAGAGAAACAGATGGATACAGTCTGAGAAGATAGAACTACATTATACATTCACCTTGTTTAGCATATGTACATATGTGTGTATGTATGTATATAAATATATATGTATATACTTTACATTTGTTTATTTTATACACTGTTTTAACCTAAAGGCAGTTTAAGCAGGGCAGTGAGGAGGAGTGGAGGGAGTTTCAAAGATATATAAATAATAAAAATATCTCAAAATTGATTTTTGATGCCTGTATGTTAAATACCTGTTCATCTCAATACAAATATATATATAAAAAAAGATCTATACAGTCACTAGAGCTGATAGAATTCAGACCATGGTCTTAATATTGTGATATGACTGTGTTTACAGTAGAAACACTAGTATTTCTGCACTGTATAAGTAATATAGTGACATTTATGTTCCAGGAACTGCCCATTAGATTCTAGCGTACCTGGAATGCTGTTAAAGGGACTGTCTGTGGAAATGCAGGACATGCTACAGATGTGCCAGACTGAGATTATGTTGGGAAAGACTGCAGTACTCCTTTAATATGTCTCCTTGGCAGTGTATATTCTATTTCTGTTTGTGAGAGTCGGAGGCAGACAGAAGGAAGACGGCTGTGTGAAGAGTGCAAATATAATATTTTCGTCCTCAGCCCCATCAAAAAATGACCTTTAAATGTGTTAGTTCCTCTCAGCATGGCAGCGCAGCAACAGACACCTGCTGTTCAACCCTGGAAGAGCAGCAAGACTGTCGCACGCTGCACGCAGAGACGCCCAAAAGGACATTACTGACGCTTCCTGTGGAGTGCAGTCACTCAGGAGAAAAAAGAGCTTCACTTCAGGATTCTCAGCTTTAAATGAGGGCATTAGCTGGAGATGAGGTGTTGGGGTTCAGGTATGAGAATCGACCCGGAAAACAAGAGTACCATCGTAAACAATCAGCATTTAAAAGCTTGTTTTTTCCATTCTGGTAGTTCAGTTCCTTCGTTTACGCTCAGAATTCAAGATGCTATGAAGGTTTTATTAAATGATGCCACAGAAGAACCTGTTCTAGATCCATAAAGAACCATTTGTGTGTAAAAAAAACAAAAACAAAAATGTTCTTCACTAATTTAAAGGTTCTTATGCTCACAGCTCCTTTACAGACATGGCCCTGTATGGAATCAGAAGTGGGTTCACTCAAAGAACCATTGGTAGCACCTTTATTTTGAAGTGTATTTTCCTGTTTCCACAGACGCCTTCACTGAACCTGAGGTTTACAGCTCTATTGTCATGTATACTGAAGGCATTTACAGGAGGAGGGAAACGAAACCAACCTTTCAATGAAAGTCAATGTAAAAAGATTCATGGAGCATTTCTATTGGCCCATTCATCATGAAATTCTGGTTATGATATGACACACGGCCGAATGTGTAGGGATGTTAAAAAGGGAAGTGTTTAACAGATGAATCTGGAGGCGGGGCTTCAGTGACTGTGTGTAAATAGAGGTTAATAGAGCAGCTAATCCCTCCCCTTGATGTTTCGGGCCTAGGCCCTGATGATGTTAGACTTGAGGCTCATCTCTGCCTATATCCCATAATATTGTTCTCAAAATGTCTGCAAACTAACACAGACACACACACACACAGACACACACACACATACACACACAAACACACACACACACAGACACACACACACACACACACACACACACACACACACACAGACACACACACACACACAGACACACACACACAGACACACACACACATACACACACACACACACACATACACACACACACACAGACACACACACACACATACACACACACACACATACACACACACACACACACAGACACACATACACACACATACACACACACACACACACACATCACAGGAAGTGCAGAAAACAGTGAAAGTGTGTTGCTGCTTAAGTGGTTTCAATCTGGGACCGCTTCACAGAAATCCTCTGCTGCCTTTCTGAGATACGATCTCTGAGATGTGGTCATTTCTCACCTGAGTCATTATCAGACGGTTCTGACAGGGTTCTCAGGAACCCCCAACCCCCCTCCACACCTCCGGCTTCAGCAGAAGTTCAGAGAAACAACCACAGCAAATCTTCCAGCGTAAGCGGGGCATAATGAAAGTGTGTGTGTGTGTGTGGTGGGCAGGCGTTTTAATTTCCACAGTGAAATACAGCCTCTCTCTGGGGTCCCACCGCTCACACACACTGCCTCTGGGTAACACAGCGATGGTGAGTCGCCCCCACGGGGAAATATCTCTGTCTTCATCAGAGCGCTGACAGCAGAGTGGACAGAGCTCCAAGCAGGGGGACCTTAATCTCTCATTTTACCTGAATATCACTGCTGTCAACTCAGACCCTCCGTCCGTGATCCAGTGATCTCTGCTGTCCTGCATCCAGGTGCAGCTTCTCCCTGTGAGGACACTGAATGACTGGCTGATCAACATCAGATGGGTATGAACGTTAGCATCCATTAGAAGGGCTGTCTCCTACACTTCTATCCATTTCTAATAGCATTCATGTTTAGCCCCGCCCATTTCCCCAACCTGGACTGCTTTACAAAGACAATCAGAACAGAGCTCATTTGCATACACAATATGTCCAAATGTTTGTGGACACCACTTCTAATAAATGCATTCAGCTACTTTAATTTGAACCCATTGCTGCTACACACACAGCTTGTCTAGTACCTGTAGAGAAGAAGTACTGCCAATAGAATAGGACTCTCTGGACTCTTATTGGCACCATGCTGCCTAATAATGCCAGGCGTGGGCTAGAGGGGTATAAAGCCCCCCAGGATTGAGGAGCTGTGGAGCAGTGGAGGAACTGTGTTCTCTGGAATGATGGTGGAGGAGCTCCATCCAGTACTTTTGGGATCAGTTGGGGAGTTGGGGATGATGATCATCATCCAAGATCCTGACCTCACTAACGCTCTTGTCGCTGAATTATACAATCAAATCCTCACAGCAATGTTCCTTCAGAATCTAGTAGAAAGTCTTCTTCTCTGGACAGTAGAGACAGTTACTCCAACAGAAGCAGGATCTACTCTTTTATTCCCATTGATTTCAGAGGAAGCAGTGAATAAGCAGGTGTCCCAATACTTTTGTCTATTTTTTATTTGTATATTAGGCTTTAAAGGCAGAGGTTGGAGAAGTGACTTTTTGTGTTGCTCATTTTTTGCAGAATTCCTCATTAGTTAACAGAAGCTCTTCTCCTGTGTGTGTGTGTGTGTGTGTGTGTAGATTTGTAAGGGAAAGTGTGTGGGTGTGTGCATTTGTGTGGGGGATGAGTGCATGCGTGTGTGCGTGTGTCATGAGCGTGTGGGGGATGAATCAGTATGTGTGTGTGTGTGAGAGAGAGAGAGAGAGAGAGACACTCATCATGCAGTCTGCGATTGATGCTCTGCCTCTCGCCCTCAATGTCACCAGCGACACATCCGTCTCCGGGGGAAACGGGAGGTGTGAGAGTGTGTGAGTGTGTGTGACAGGTCTAAATCCTCTCCACTGTGCAGAAGGACATGAGGGCTGCAGCTGCCCCCCCTACACCCTCCATCCCCCACCCCCACCTGTGCCACCAGCACAGGTTACCATGATCAATCACTGCTGAAAGATGGAGAGGCTGGGGGTCGTCGTCACGGCGACCGCAAATCGCTCTTTATCGGAGAGTGGCAGAGATAGCCGGACTGACCGGAGCGCCGGGAATAACATGTCTATAGGCTGGGAATGGAAATCAGCTGCACACACACTTCACACACACACAGCTTCTGCTGTACGCTGTAAAGTGACCGAGGCCTGGACTTCGAGAAGGTCATTCCTAAAGCTTAAAGCCAGCCCACTTCATCCAGTCCACACCACCTCGGATGTGTGTTTGGGGTCACTGTCCTGTTGGAATCCCAACTGTGTCCAGGACTCAACCGTCTAGCAGATGGTCTGAGGGTCTGCTGCAGTGGTCCTCCTCCTTCATTATTCCTCAGTGATGTTTAATGCTGGGCTTATTTGTACCTGCTGAACCCAGTCTGAACAGGGTCACCCTGAGGTGCTGTCGTTTTTTTTTTACGTCAACCCGGTAATCCAACACCGCGGGGTTAAAACAACCCATACTGGACCTGTCCATACTGGGCTCAGTACTGGGTTGCCAGATTCTTCTAACTTGGGTTATTTTAACCCATTTTTAGAATGTAAGGAAGGACTTTTGACCAAATCAGCGCTTCAAATAATATCCATGTCCTCTCGAGGGATCGTGGACGTATTATACAGCCCTCACACACACAAGCACACACAGGGCCTCAGGCTTTCAGACCCGTCACACTGGCTAATGAGTTTGAGCTTTGAGAATGAGCTTCATTAAGGGAGTTTCTACAATTACTCCATTATGCTTGATTATGTAATAATCTCTTCAGGTTCACCTCCATCACTCGTCTAACAGATCTACACACGAAAACACTGAGAAAAACACTGGAGTTTTCAATTTCAGAGACCACACACACACACACACACACACATTCACAGACATTCACATAAACATTAGACATAGACATTCACAGAAATGTCCACATAAACCAAAGATCCTCATCCCTCAACTCTAATTAGGTAGACGAGACTAGATTTTTACATTTGGCTTGGATTCAGAGGCTGTAGTTGACACTGAATGACAGCAGTTAGATTTCAGCTCCACTAGAATCAGACCAAGCCAGGAATTAGTGAAACTGGGGCTTGGTGTGAAGAGCACCGTCAACAAATCCAGATGTGATAAAAGCTTTAACGCTATCCTGCTTTATCCATTCCACACCAGCTCTGTGTGGGTTTGGGGTCACTGTCCCGTTAAAACACCACAACTGTGTCCCTGTTTCAGCCGTCTAGCTGATGGTTTGAGGTTCTGCTGAAGAACTCGGAGGTGGTTCCTCCTCCTTCATTACTCTGTACACTTTCTGCAGTGTAGCGGTTCCACTGGCTGCAGAACAGCCCCAGAGCATGACGCTCCCACCACCATGTTTAACAGCTGCTACAGCGTTCCTGGGGGTTAAATGCCTGAACTCCTCCAAACAACTACATTTTGGTCTGATCTGACCATAAAACGTTTTCTTTCTCCATGTGCTTCAACTGCAAACTTTAGTGGAGCTTGAAGGAGTGGGTTTTGGTGCAGGAGCCTCTATCCTTTCTGCCCATGCTGATGTAAAACTGGCTGGACTATAGACAGTGACACTGGTGTTCCAGCAGCTTCCAGTTCATAGCAGGTCATTTTTTTCATCGTTCTTCCTAATCTGGTTCTGCAGACTAACCCACCTGTTCGTAGCTCCCCCTAGCGCTAGCAATGCTCCCAACACCAGGAGGGTAAAGACTTTGATGCATGTGAAGCCACCCACCTCCTTTTTTCTAACTGCCGCTCGGAGCCCTGAAGCTCCACCACAGCAGCTAACAGACGCCTGTGCCGGCCCACACGGCTTACGAGTGATGAGGGGAGAGAGCGCCATCTACCCACCCGGAGAAGGCACAAGCAAAGCGGCATGGTTTGGGCCATAGTGGCAGTCTTTGGTGGTTCTTGGGTTGGGTTGCTCTCTCAGCTTGGGTCATCTTCCAGGACTTGTTGATTTGTCTACACCTAAATGTCGACTGAGCCAGTAATTAGTGAGATGGTTTGAAGATCATAGTCAGCAAATCCAGATGGAGATGATAGATGATAACGTTCAGCTGTGGTGGGAAGTTTACATACATTCATCATGGACATGAGGGTCATGGCAGTTCTCAAAGCTCAACTGTGGCAGAAGGAATGACATCACACCTCTATAATAGAGGACCAGAAATCACTAGAGGGTTAAAATTACCCATAAACCCACTCAGAGTATTAATTAAGTAGTGCTGAAAGTTCCTAGGTGTCTTTAAACCTGCCAAGAGCAAGAGCTCTTAACTTCCGGCTGGTGATCATGATGGACTACAGCTGGAAGCTTCTCTGTGCTTCATTAAAAGAGGTTTGATTGACAGCGATTTTGAAGAGCAAGTCTTCATTTTAATAAAGTAAAAAAAATGAAACATTTTTCTGAAATCAGAACAAGGTTGTTTATTTTTCTGTTGTTTCATTCTGTTTATATTATTACAGTTTTATTGACAGAAAAGCAAGTTTTTAACCCCAAAATAA